>NW_022639599.1:575565-669022 GCF_010583005.1 Odontomachus brunneus
TATATATATATATATATATATATATATATATATATATATATATATATATATATATATATATGTCAGGTCCTAATTACCAATAATTCTTATTATTCTAAGACTACATAACTTATCCGATAACATCACGATGTACAAACCAGATGAATCAACTTGACAAAGGCCATGAAATAAATTTCTGATCGGACATGGGCTCATGTTCAGATTTCCCTGAATATCTCGCGTGAGACAAGTTTCTCTAATTTTCTTCCCACCCTCGTAGGCGACGACGACGAGAAATCGACGCGGTGACTTAGCGCGATACTACACGTCAGTACGTCATCGGGATATTTCTCCTGCGGACCTGTCACGTTTCTTCCTTGCGTTCTCTCTCTCTCTCTCTCTCTCTCTCTCTGTCTTTCTCTCTCTCTCTTTCTTTCCGCTTTGGTAAACGACTGTCGTGTAACGTTAATTAATCGCACTCTAACACGACATCCAATTGTTCCAGCTAGAAATCGCATGAAGAAAAACGAGCCCGAGCTCGCCAGCTCGTCGAGTGTTTCGTGAGTTGGAACGTAAACAAAATGATTCCGTGGAAAATTGGTCCTAACGACCTACCGAGTTCCATATCAGCCGCATCGTTAAGGCCGTAGGAAATCAGTAATAACGGAGAATAAAAATTGCGGGGACTCAACGAGCGAACGAACAAGTGAGCGCGCGCGCACGCTACACGAAATTACGATGTTCGGAATTTCATTCCCGGCTATCGGCCCGTGATGTCCGCGTTCGATCGCTCGAGGAGTCACGGGGATTCGTCCGTCCATCGTTCGTTGAAAATTTCAATCTGTTTAGCCGGATTAATCGCGAGCTACCGGCGAGCGATACGAGCGGCGCGAAATTCCTCTGAAATTTTTCCTAATCCCGCTGTCTCGATTACGCGGCCGCCCCATTGGAACGGATACACGTCCGATTATCGGGCTCTCTTTATGTTTCTTTGCTCCATTTCGCAATACGGCGGACTGTTCAGGCTAAATAAATGCGACTGCGGAACGGGAGTAATTGGAATTCTTTCGGTCAGGCGGCAAAAGGCGCCCGGCTGCTCCTCGAGAATACTCGACGATACGACCCAGATCACCACAGTGAAATAAGAGAGGAGAGACGCGCGAGGCAGACACACTTAGCAGTCGGGCAAAATGTAGTCGAGAGATAGGCAGTCCACTGAAAATATCCAATTTGCAATCGTTCGTGCGAACGCATTTGACGTGATATACGCGGGACGAGTGAGCCGTGAGTCACATTTCGCGCGTGTATTCTACGATCGCGCGGCTCCAAACGATCCGGTAGGAACGCCGGCTCGTCCCCTCGTATTCGCCAGACTCGATTTATCGTTACATTTTCTTTTCCTTCCTTTTCGTCTGTCTTTTGCTCTCCTTTTTACGCGCCGCGACGATAAATCTCCAGCGCGATACGTCTCAAGCTGTTCAAACTCCCGCGCGAGTGAGGTCCAGCGTAGATTTACAAAAATCGGATTCTATTAGGTTTGATCTTTGGAGTTTCCCAAGTTCCTAGAGAATCCAAAGGAACGTCGACTCGTCGTTTGGAATTCGCGAGACTCGATTTATCGTTATCTTTTCGTTTTTCTTCTCACCACGACGATAAATCTTCGACGCGAAACGTCTCAAGCTACTCGAAAATCCTGCGAAAGTGAACTGCCGTCTGGATTCAATTCAATTCCACCACGTCTGATCGTCGCAGTTCCATCCTTTGGCTTTGTTATACTTTATACAATATCGCACCTGTGAGGGCTCTGTCAAAGATTATACAACAGATGCCTCATACGACGAGGCAGGAAGCACCTTCGCGGCAGAGGTGTGAGATCTGTTATTCAAACAGGCGACTGTTATCACCCCGATCATCGAAGCCTTGGGGAAGACCTTTCGAAACCTTGAAAAGAGACTCTCTGCTACTCCCCATGTATCGTCCGCTCGATCGGTCTTTACTCTCCTCGGAGAGGAGACTCGGGAAGATGCGATCTTCTCCTCGACTTTCGCCTTTGACTCGTGGTACACCTTTTGTGGAACCGCCATCCACCGCCGACGTGGTGGCCTTAATCCGTCTCGTTGGACACGGTCCATTCTGGAACGCGTCGATTCCGCAAATTATTTGCTGAACCAGAATGGACGCAAACGTTGCACGACGTAGAAACAAGAGGAAGACGCGTCGCGAACATTAAAAGGTACCATTGCGCGGACACGTACTTAAATCCTGGACATTTTTATTGTTTTGGTCTTTAAAAATAAATATTTAAGCTTTTAACATATATATATATAAAATGCATATGCATGTATTTAATATGTACATATATTTTATGATATGAATATTTAAATAATCGTATTCAAAGACCAAAACAATGTACAAGAATGGTCAGATACGTGTCCGAAAAGAATTGGAACATTTAACTTAAAATTTGCACCAGAATTAACATTTAATTCATTTAGAAGAGATAATTTGTTCAATGAATAATTTGAAGCGCCTCAAATCTCATGATGATCGCGAAATCTTTAGACACTACGAAGTGTAACGCGCATAATTGCGAACCGCGTATAGCAGTCAAATTGCGAAAGGCTTTCCGGAAGAAAGTCGACCGTTTCGCTATCAAAATTCGATACAGCGTGTCTTCCAGCGTTTATTCCGAGTAGTAGAAAAACACATTACGTTCTGCAGACTGTTCGCCGAATGAGGGAGAGAGAGAGAGAGTGAGACTCTCGGCGCAATATTATTGCGCGTTATGCATATAGCGCGGGACGAGATCTCACGAGGTTGATGTATTTTCACCGAATAAATCGGTGTAAACCTCTCTTTAAAGCGAGGCATAAATTATTCAGCAGTCCTTATCTCGCGCGCGTTGCTCACTATCGCCGAGTCCCGTCGTTTCCTCTCACGTTTCCTTCTTCCACCCGCGTCTCTCGCGCCTTTTACGGCATCGCGGCAGTATCGCGCGGCGAAGAGCAGCCCTGGGGACGACCTTAACCCATTCGAAATGACCCGCTCGCCCCTTCGTCCTCACTGGCGCAGACGTCGAGAGCGCGATGTGCGCCGTCGAGATCGGATGAATTATAGATGACGTCTACGAGATTACCTTGTATCGCGGCATCCGGACCGGACAAACCAGCGACGTGCTAATCGGTTCTCTCGGTTTTTCGCACGAACACAAAAAGAACGGATGGCCCGATCATCGACACGAGATTATCTGGAGACCTTCTTCGGTAATTAGATTCCCCTCGTAGGATGTTTCATCTATACTGAGAAAAGAAATATCTAAAAGATAGTATTTCTTTGGTGTGAATGCTAATGACATATTTATTTGAACCTAAATTATGCTGCAATTCTAAGCAAATATACGAGTAAATTGTAAAATCGTAAAGTCGTAGCTTACGAAAAAAACAAAAAAAAAATCGTAGATATTTATGAGTTATCATATGACATACGGTTCGCATAGAATTGCAGACGTACTCATAAGTTCTCACGAGTCTTGGGATTAATGTTCGATAAATTATTTTATAATTATTGTAACCACACAAAGCTTTGATTGCAATAAGATAATTTATTAAATTATATACATTACAATTCTATGTACAAAACTTACATAATTGTCATCTATATGTACGAAAACAAATTACGAGTTTTACGATTTTGTCTAGAATTGTAGTATTAGTTTACTTAAATAGAATAAACAATTGCTTTTATGAAAAGCTAAGGTTCTTCAAGCTATAAGAAAATGTATGTTTACATGTTCTTACATGAAAAATATTTTGTATTAGTGTAAGTAAATATGTTATTATCCATCGAATAAATTTTGTTTATTTCTTAAATAATTTCTCTCTCAATATACTCAGAAAAAAACAAAATGTTGAGAACTATATAGATGACAATTATGTTAGTTTTGTACATAGAATTGTAATGTATATAATTTAATAAATTATTAAATAAATAATTTATTTAATAAATGTAAATTATCTTGTTGCAATCAAAGCTTTGTGTGGTTACAATATAATTACAAGATAATTTATCGAATACACATTAATCCCAAGTACAAAACTCGTATAGTTGTCACTTATATAGCTTCTGTCACAAGGTCTTTTTATTTGAGTACAAAGTTCTGTTGAAATTGAAGTTCTTATCGATGTTTCATGCTTCCTGCAAATATTCATATGTTGACGAGGAAGAACATCGAATTTTTCTCGATGTGGTAACGTCGAGCTGCATGAGGTAACGCAATAGCGGCAATAGCTAGCCGCGTGGAAAAGTACGTATTATTACCTACGTGAAGAAAGAATTTTCTCTCAGTGCAAATCATACACGCTTATAGGCGAGGACTCGCGCGGAATATTTATGGCAGTGCACATTAATAATCGTATTAATACGATATCCGATATGTTATCGAGACGATTAGCATCATTGACGCACTAAAGAATGAGGATTAGCGTTATCGCGAATCCCGATTACACTCGCGCTCTTCTCCTCGTTAGAAAATACGCGCGGAATTCTGCGAGGTTTGCTACCTGTTTCTATTTTTATTGCAGTTCTATCGGCGGTAAGAAGTATCATCTAGTAACTAATATGTTTCTTGATATCGCATCTCGAGTGATGCCATGCTGTACTCGCTTACGATTTGCATATCAATGTGCTTCTGAGGGAAAGAGAGAGACAGAGAAGAAGATTGCGAATTTCTTTTCGATTCCAAGACACGTGCTTGTTATTTCTTTAGTTTCGATAAGTTATCTACGGTTAGTTATCTACAAAAGAATCGGGATTATAGTGAACCAATCCGCGAGAAAGAGTTATATTCATATTCGAAGGTGCGTACTATGCAGGAAACTTGTCGCGATATCTCGGTGTCTTCGACGAAATCGGTCGTCGGCTGATAAAAACATCCGCGGATGAAAATTGGCAAAAATCACTATTAACCCTTTGTTTGGCAATGTTTCTCTCAAGCAACATCGATTTCTCATGAGTTATGTGGAAGAACGATAAACGCAGAACGCATTTATTTAGCACTTGCTATGCAGCAAGATATGATAAATGTTCTGTCTATCCCAATAGTCTCGCTTTTTGCTATTGAATGAGAAAAATTATTGAAAATATATCTTCAAAATGATACTTTAGAAGCAATCGAACTGCACTCAGAAGACATGATTTACTTCATTTAATCACTCAAAAATTGTTTTCCTTAAATCTTTTTGGACAAATAAAGAATTACGTGTGATGAAATCATATACACACGCGAAGGAGGAGGCCGATATATAGTATGGAAAAACGGGAAAGAATTCATACAGGTGACTGCAAACGATGCGCGGGCCGGATTCCTTTCGTACCTCACTTTCGCCATGTTACAAACCGCTGATCCATGAAGCTAGTGCACGAATTCAGCGCGGCAACCACCGTCGTGAATAATCTACAATTCCAGAATAACAGAAAAAAGCCCTCGGGCTAATTCGAATTCAATCGAATATCGAGTAAACGCGACATTCCAATATTTTCCGACAATATAATTGATGGTCGTCGCTTCCTTTGGTCAGTGTTGGTCATGAATCGATTAATATTTCCTTTAACTCTAAAATAATAATAACCAACTCAATAACCAAAATTAATCAATCGTCATATATAAAATCACAGATAATTTCATCGTGATTGATGAAATTAATTATTAATCAAACTTTGATATGATTGATTGTACACTGATTAATAATTCATTATTCGATAAAGTTACTTGTAATTTTATGTATACTCAATTAATCAACTAATTTCGATAATTAATTTGCCGATTATTTTAGTTGAGAAAAATCTTAATCGATTAATGCCCGATACTGCTTTTGTTTCTCTCATAATATTTATAAGAGAAAAAGAAAAAGAAATGTATAAATACATTGTTTATACTTAATACAATATAATTTCAACTGAATTTATTCTATTTATTAAATATATTAATTTTGAATATATCCTAGATATATTATAATTTTAGCTTAAAAATCAGCTTCAGTTTTAATTGTCACTCACGGCACTTGGACGATTTTGGCAATTTACAGTGATACTTCAACAACGCCTTTTTTGCCGTTACAATGCGCGCTTCGTGCTATGCGACTTTGCTACGCGCTAATATTCACGTTAGAAATTCGCACTCGCAGTCCGCAACGCTATCGCGGTAACGGTTAACTGTCTCGATTCGGATGTAAATCGTGACGCAGCGCCCCGTGTATAATGCCGGTATAAACACGCCAAAGGGATAACCGTGTTATCCCGGCGAAACATTTAGTTTAGAGCGGGACTTTCCGAATTAATTCGGTAGCGGCGCGTCGTGTCGCGAAGTTAAGAGCGCGGAGCTCCGGAGAAGTTTGAACGATATTTCCGGCTACTTACCGGCAATTAAGCGAATCATAACTAAACGCTTTTGCGTAACATTCACAGTAATCCTTGCCGAGGTTATAATGTTACAGATACGCCGCCCCACGCTCCCTGATAACTGTGAGTTATTAACACAAAACGAATTCGCTGCCATCTCGATAGCGGCGATCATCCTGTCGACGGGTCTCCGTCGACACGGTCTGACACAATCTCCCGCAAGTCGTGGGAATAGACTCTCAATTGGTCTGCGTTATCTTCATTTCTGTCGTTGAACGATCGACTGAAGAGAGGCTCTCGAGTCGAAGCTGAATTGGTAATTCGTAGAACGGCACTTTGCCTGACAAATGTCCGCAATTTTCGGGTAAATAGTTTCTGGCGAGTCTCTGCGATTTGCGAGGAAAGTAACGAAAATAAGGAGAAATGGCGACAAATGGAGATCGACACACAGATTGAGATTAGCGTGGTAGCGCTTTTCCTCGAGCCGCAGCTTCAGTTCTTTGAGCGAGATGAGCCGTCGCGGTCAAAGTGCATGCTCGGTTGCGTACGCGGCGCCGAACTTTTGCCAACTTTAATTCACATTAACGAACCGGTAAATATACACGAGTTGGGAAAAGCGAGTTGAATAAACGTCGTCGAGCGGTTGTGCCTCTCGACTGCTTGCGACGGCGCGCAAAAGCGATTGCATATCGGTGTAAAAAATTTTTCCGTCGCTAATTTAACCTAATCAGACTGACGCCGCGATTTTTTCTAATACTAATGACGTCGCTCGAAACAATGTACTTTAAATTTAATTAATTTTTACTAATTAATTCGACAATAATAACTTTCAACACTAATTTGTAATGTGCCTAACAATTATTGTGTTTTGTAAGTAATTACGATTGTTCTAGTGCAATCGTATAAATCAAATTCCGTACAAATATATATTATATATTTCAAGTTCGAAATGATCTCACTTGTCCCACTATTTGAAATTAAAGTTTGATTGAAATAATCACTTGATCTGCCATTGAATCGTATTACTTGACAACAAAAGGCTTTCTCTGACTTGTCGTTAAAATATATTATGTGAAAATAAAAATATGACTTATGACTAAGTTCTATTTGAAAATAGAAAGTAGCTTTGATTCACCGATGAGTCATGCTGCTTGAAAAGAAAAGGTCTGTCTGACTTGCGTTGAGTCGTACTACAACTTCATCTTGACAATTGAAATAATGACAACTCCGGAAACTTTGATGGCGCCACTTGGCGATTCGTTTAAAAGTTTTCAGTGGTTGATGGTCAGCCTGGCGCCATCTAACGATATCGCGAAAAGCCCTGTTTAACTTTACGGGTTTGAATCATAACTAATTTGGTTTGAATCTCGGCTAAATGACCCGTTAAGTTATAGACTTATTATTATTTTTTTAAATTCAATACCAAGTACATATATATATTTTTTCGAATTAATCCAACTTTAACTAGTCATATTTAACTTATTATAGCTCGGGTAATTTTTCAGAATGACTCGTTAATCGCATATGTGGCAGCGAGTGTAAGCAGACGCCATCTTCACTGTCACTGGCACTGGCATCGGCCACGTCCTTAATTAATCGGAGTGTGTCTTGCTGTTGATACAACCATCGCAATAATTTTGCTTCGATATTGAATATAAGGATATATTGAGGATAACTGCAAGATAATAACAAAATGGTACGTAGAGGAAGATCACGTATTTCATTCTATTTGTTGTCACCTGTCGCATATATACATTATTATGACGTATCCCGTCAAAATATGCATTGCTCTCCGAGATGACGGAAAATTAGCTCCTCGTGTACATAGAGGATTTTCCAGGTCGAGAAATGTCATGCAAGATCTGGTAAATTCTATGCAAATTTGCATTTATTCAAGTTCATTTATTTACTGCTATTTGTTTTGTTATTTCTGCTTCACGTTTTAGTATAATAGATCTTTTCCAGTCAACTAATCTTGCAAATATATACTTACACATATTACACATTTCTTATGATATAAAATAGCATAGAATATATATATATAGAACAATAATTGTAATATCAGAATTAATGGCTAGAATAATGAATATACGATATGATGGGTAACAGATGGATTAGAAAAGCATGGAACTATTTTCTTAATATTATATAGTATTTTATTCTTGAGGCAAACATTATAACAAATATTATAAGTTGAATTCTCTTTTTCTAGCCTCTAAGACTAGACATTAAGCGGAAGTTAACTGCCAGATCAGACAGAGTGAAGAGCGTAGATCTTCATCCAACAGAACCATGGATGTTATGCTCTTTATATCAGGGCAATGTCAATATCTGGAATCATGAGACGCAAACGTTGGTGAAAACATTTGAAGTATGTGATTTGCCAGTAAGAGCTGCTAAATTTGTGCCTCGCAAGAATTGGGTGATTACTGGCTCTGATGACATGCAAATCAGAGTGTTTAATTACAACACTCTGGAACGTGTTCAGACATTCGAAGCACACAGTGATTATGTTAGATGTATAGCGGTACACCCAACACAACCGTTCATTCTCACTAGCAGCGGTATGTGAAAAAGCAACAGACATCATTTATTCTGTTAAACTGTCAAGTTTATATTTCTCTCTTAATTTGCACAGTGATCTCTTCCTGATGATGATGTTCTCTTGTAGATGATATGTGGATCAAATTGTGGAACTGGGAAAAGTCTTGGATCTGCCAACAAATGTTTGAAGGGCACACACATTATGTCATGCAAATTGTATTTAATCCAAAGGACAACAACACTTTCGCCAGTGCGTCTCTGGACAGAACTGTCAAAGTATGGCAACTTGGCTCACCTACGGCTAATTTCACGTTAGAAGGTCACGAGAAGGGCGTGAATTGCGTGGATTACTATCATGGTGGTGACAAGCCTTACCTGATATCGGGAGCAGACGACAAATGTGTCAAGATATGGGACTATCAAAACAAGACCTGCGTTCAGACGTTGGAAGGCCATACGCAGAACATTTCCGCGGTGTGTTTCCATCCGGAATTGCCGATCGTGCTCACCGGTTCGGAGGACGGTACCGTCAGGGTATGGCACGCCGGAACATACCGGCTGGAGTCCTCGCTCAACTACGGCTTCGAGCGAGTGTGGACCATCGCGTGCATGCGAGGCTCGAACAACGTCGCCATCGGCTACGACGAAGGTAGCGTCATGGTTAAAGTTGGCAGAGAAGAACCTGCGGTGTCGATGGACTCGTTGGGCGGCAAGGTCGTATGGGCGAGACACAGCGAGATTCAGCAGGTGAACCTGAAGGCATTGGGCGAGGGGGTTCAGGACGGAGAGCGCTTGCCGTTGGCGGTCAAGGACATGGGCGCCTGTGAGATATATCCGCAGACTATACAGCACAATCCGAACGGGAGATTCCTGGTGGTCTGCGGCGACGGCGAATACATCATCTACACGTCCATGGCGTTGAGGAACAAGGCGTTCGGACAGGCGTCAGAATTCGTATGGTCGGCGGATTCGAGTCAGTATGCAGTAAGGGAGAGTAACACCACGGTGAAGGTTTTCAAGAACTTCAAGGAGAAGAAGAGCTTTAAGCCGGATTTAGGAGCAGATGGTAGGATATTTTCTTGCTTTCTATTGATTGATTCGTCGATTTGGCTGTTGCATTTCGCTGTTGTTCGCAGGCATCTTCGGTGGATTCTTGCTCGGTGTATCATCTGGCTCTGGTCTTTCCTTCTACGACTGGGATACGTTAAAGTTGATTCGTCGTATAGACATACAACCTATGCATGTATATTGGGCTGAGAACGGCTCATTAGTAGCGCTGGCTACGTTAGATCAGTATTTTATATTAAAGTATTATGCAGAAGTTGTTGCCGTTGTCGAGGAAAACTATGAGGACATCGAAAATGCATTCCAAGTGAGTTGTTTTTGTCTGAATTATTTTATATTATATTTATAATTATTTTTATTTTAATTATATATATTTTTTTTTTAATATTATACGTTACCATATAGTATAAGTTATTATACTATATTTATTATTATATAATAAATTAATAAGATTAATAATCTTCGTATGTGTGAGATACTATAAATATTGTATAAATAACGAATCTAAATTGATTCTTGATTGTTATAAACTTGATCTTTTAGATGTTATCGGAGGTAAACGAAGTGGTGAAAACCGGTTTATGGATTGGCGATTGTTTTATCTATACTAATAGCGTCAATCGCGTTAATTATTATGTCGGCGGCCAGGTAGTCACGGTCTCCCATCTAGACAGACCGATGTACCTGCTGGGATACGTGCCAAGAGACAACAGATTATATTTATGCGATAAAGAACTGTCCATTGTTTCGTATTCTTTATTATTGTCAGTCTTAGAGTACCAAACTGCTGTCATGCGAATGGATTTCAGAACCGCCGATAGAGTGTTACCGACCATTCCTAGAGAGCACCGCACGAGAGTGGCTCATTTCTTAGAAAAACAGGTATATAATTTGATGATATATTTGTTGCTGAAGACTTTAATGACAGCATTAAAGGTTATTGAAAACTATTATCACATTTATCACATTAATATAGGGTTTCAAAGAGCAAGCATTAGCAGTGTCGACAGATCCTGAGCACAGATTTGAATTAGCGCTCGCACTGGGAAATCTAGTAGCCGCACATGTGCTCGCCAAGGAAGCGAACAGTCAGCAAAAGTGGCGGCAGTTGGCTTCTCTTGCCACGCAGCAGGGCAAGCTCTCTTTGGCGAAAGAGTGTTTGTATCAAGCGCAAGATTTCGGTGGCCTATTGTTGTCAGCCACTAGCACAGGAAACACTGATATGGTCCTGAAACTCGGCTTGGTCGCAGAGGAAAAGGGAAAGAACAACATCTCCTTTCTGGCGAATTTTATATTGGGTAATGTGGACAAATGCCTGGACATTTTAATCAAAACTGACAGAATTCCCGAGGCCGCGTTCTTCGCCAGAACGTACGCCCCTAGCCATATTTCCCACGTCGTTAACTTGTGGAAGGAAAAATTGTCGGCGGTGAGCGAGAAAGCCGGACAGAGTTTGGCGGATCCCGAACAGTATGAGAATCTATTCCCTGGATACAGAGAAGCCTTGAAAGTAGAACAGTTCTTACGCAAAGAGAGGGCGAAAAAGATTCCAGCCTCAGCGTTTCGCAATTTCACGGTAAAAAGAAACGACTGCAAATATTATTATTAGATTATCTTCAAGCGAGATATGGCACAGAATGATAAGTTCAACATTTCCGGGTTCTAAACGTTAACAGTTGACGAGAATATCGGCGAACATAATTAAAAATTGTAAATTTCAAATTGTCAATATTTAATTTTACAGCCTAATACCGACCGGAATCCTTTGGAGGAGATGTTGGCCGCTGAAAAATCAGGCGCATTTCAATATAGCGATGACCAAACGGAACGCCCGGGAAACGCATCAGAGACTGAAACGGTGTCTGACAGATTGGAAGAGCTCATGATATCAAAGAAAGACAACGATACAGTCACAACCGCGAAGCTCACAGCTACACCCGTACTCGAGAAAACGACGAAGCTCGCGAGTAGTTCAAGGCCTCTCACAGTGGACGACGACGACCTTGATATCGATTTGGAAATCGATGATAATATTGATACCACTGTAAGTTCTTCGACTCCTTTATTCTTAGTATTTTTGTATAGAGATATTTTTCAGGGCAGCTTCAACATCATTCCTCCTTGAAATATTTTTTATTTCTCCTCCCAATTTTTTTATTTCTCTTATTAATACATTAAATTTCTATTTTGGTTATATTGTATGCTTCTCCATCGAATATGCTATAAAGAGAGAGTATACTCGTGTAAAAGTAATAATTCTTGTGGTAACTGTCTTAAACTTTGAGCATACCTTAAAGTCTTTGAAATATAAGGTTCATATTAATAGTCATTAACTTGAAGCTTCTCTCATATGAATTATTCAATCTGAATTTAGAGTTAGGTGAGTTTTTCATTCGAATAATATATCACATAATATCTGACATTTTTTTATATTTGTAGTTACAATTTAATTGAAAGAGTTACATCCAACTCTAAATTCGAATTCGAGTATCGCGCTTGAAACAAGTTACAAAAGTGACAACTATTAATATGAATCAAAGTTGCGATTGAAGAGGACGGAAAAAGCGCGAATGCGAGTAAGAAACGGAGGGTGTACAATTAGACGATAGTTTAGTGCTCTTGAGAGTATGAGCGTAACTTGAGGAGGGTGTAGCATTACCAAAACAGAGCGAGAAACGAGCCGTATGACGTGTACACACACGGCATACGTATATAAATCGCGTGTACACGGCACGGCTAAAATGTATCTCGTATGAGCGTATCGCGAAAATCGGCGACAGATCATTAAGGTTTGCGCCATGTAACCGATACGAACACACGGGAGAACAGAGGTGCACTCTCTCTCTTGGGAGCTTTTGCGAGAGACCCCGGGGCTTGTTTGTTCCGAGGCAGTCACGCCGCATTTTGTTTACAGCCTTGTTGCCATAACATTCGAGTCCGGAGTCGAACCTGAGCCCTCTCCTACCAGAAGGTTCCGACCATTACTACGTTTTGTCACGCTCTGCCTCCCGCCCTTTTCCATTCACTCGCGATGCTGCGTTTACACGTTCTTGTTGGCCGCGCGTTTCGATATTTCTCACTTTTAAGATTAGCTTACGGCTCGCAATTTGTAAATACGACATTCGATCGGGAGTGTCTCGTTCTACGGCTTGTTTAGACGTTGACGGAACGGACGAATCGTACACGGGTCGTTGATTTTTGTCCTCTGTTGCAGGATGTCAACCTCGACGACGATCTTCTCGAGGAGGATTAACCGTCGAAATAGCGTCGAGAAATAAGTGAAGTTGCAGTCATCATACAAATATCTTTCATTCTCCTTCTGCCAGTCATTCCCCGCAAGATGAAAGAAAGAAAGAAAGGATGGCGAGAGAGTCATTTAGAATTGAGTTTTGAAGAGTCGCGAAATCATCTCTCGTTGTCTGCGCGCAAGTGTGTTTGTATCACTGCAAGAACTAACGAAGGTAATATAGTGCGTATCTGCCGACTGGCGTCAGCGATTGAAGATTAAATATATTGTTAATATAACGGGAAATAACATTGTGCTTGTGTCGCACTATGTCAATCTCCATTTTATTGCAGACCATTTCCATTTCCTCATCTCCTTAAACTGCAATACAGCAGAGACTTTCCTGTCACTTGCGATATATCGAAACGAGCTCTACGAGTGTTTCAGAATCAGCGGATAGGAATAACCTATAACATTGCTCCTCGTGAAACTCGAAATCTAACGAAACTAATCTTTTGGCGATAATGTCGCCTTTGAGTTACAATCCACAGAATGAAGGTGCGCGAAACAAATAAGCGAGCGTCAAGTTTGAAAAATTAAAAACATGTTCTTTAAAGCAAAGTTCTTTAAAGCAAAGCAAAGTTGTACTTGAGATGAAGTAAATATATATTTAGTGCTTTTGGTGAAAGTAAATTTATACTTAAAAAAATGTATACATATTTGATACTTTATGAAAGAGAAAAGAAAAGAGATCACAAAGTAGCTCAACAATGCAGCTATAAAGAGCAGACTTTTAATAAGATTGACGGAAGTTTAATAAACCGCGACGGACAACGATCCTCCCCGTTTGTGCAGGGAATGTATCCATTTCCCGCTGACTGCGGAACACCTCGTATATCTGCCGTGTACATTTGTCACGTCGCCTCCGAATTTTCGGGCGGCTGGGTGCGTGCGTAAACGCCGGAGTCGAATCGATACACTCGTACGTGTCATAAGGTGCCGGGAAAAACAAAGAGGTGCAGTTAGCACGAGCCGTACGTGCTCGGCCGTGCGCTCACGTAAGAGGGAACGCGCATGGCGCGCGTGTTGAGGCAAAATATATTCGTTATTAACGCCAACAGGAAAAGGAGGTGCAAAGAGTTTAAAATTCATCTGAATAACCGTGGAACAGCGGTTCACTTTATTGTGCATTCCGATTTGTTTCTTTATGAGGTGAAGGAAAGTACATTGACAATATTACATAGGATGTTTCCAATTTAAACGGTCAGACCGCGCTAATCTTTTGTACAAGTACAAAAGAAGTAAGATAAGAGAATATATAATTTCCCTTAATTCTGCATCTCGAGAAACGCCGACCTTTCCTGTTTACGCAAACCTGACATCGTTGCGAGACTGCGAGTTTACTCTTACATATGCGAGACGTAAAGTTAACGTATATGTCGATGATTACCTCGATATTGCGACGTAGAAAGTATATAAAATTTTACATGATTATCACATGATGACATGATCACGTGATTATCTCAACGATGACGATTTGCCGACCGCGCAGAACGGCAAAGCGATTTCACGGTTCTTCCTCTTCAACCGCAATCGCAGTGTATTCACATCGCAGAGGTGCGTCTACGGTTGAAACGCACTCGTTGCAGATCTTCGACGACGCTGAGGTCGGCGTTCTCGAATTCGACGCTTTCGCGCGAGCGCGGCTCGCAAAATACACGAACAAGTTCTCCGTTTGTCGTGTACACGCGCAACTGCCTGATACAACTCGGGTTTCCGACTAAATGGCGATAAAGAAAAAAGTCCTAGTGGGTCAGATGAATCATAGACTGTTTGACGTCACGTCAAATGCGCAAGTACATATCACCGCAAATACGACCGCTCGACGTTCGACGAGGGGATATATTCCTCCCCGTCAAACGCTTCGCTTGTCGTACGATCTTATTTCAAGATAAACTCGTACGATTATATCAATTGTGACTCATTCAAATTGCAAGCCTCTGATACGCGTGATTTCATTTTCATAATATTAAATACAAAGTCAATCTTTAATAGAAAAAACTGGTTGAACTAATTGATTTGAACTAATTGATATATATCTGGTAATATCACAAACTTGATGTCTTATTAACTCATAAAAATATCAGATAGAAACTGGCACGAAATTTTACGCGTAAAATTTTATGCTTGAAACGTAAAGAACTTCTGAAGCTTTCATTGAGTAGGATGAATTTGCGCGCGTCTGTTATTACACCATTACTTGTCACTTTGTCATTTTGTGCACACGTTTTACCGTCACTCTCTCGCGCACATACGTACATATTTATTCATTTTCCACGCGCGCTCTCTCGCCGGGCGGGAATCACCACGCCACCGATATGTAGCATTATTATTTCATTCGAATCGTCTTTACGCCACGTTTACGAGACGGTTTATTCGCGACTACATGTCCCCATAATTCTCAATAAATCGGCCAAGTTATTAAATAATGCTCCAGAGGAGTTGCCGCCGCGTTATCGTAGACGTTCATTCTTGCGAGCCGGACGGAATCTCACCGTTCGAATTTCCTCCGATAAATCGCACTACGAAAATATACAACCGCTCATGTTGTGTTACAGAACAAAATGTAAGCTTGCGATATAAGGAGGAGAAATAGCGAGCGCACGAGGACAGTGGAGATCCGCGATCGTCTACCCACGCGTGGATTTACGGGTGCTGCCGTCGTCGTCGTCGTCGTCGTCGTCGTCGTCGGTGGGCGAAGAACGAAAAGGAAAAAGAAGAGCAGGTGGAGGAAGGGAGAGCGGAGTTAGAACACGGAGATGAAGAAGCAGAAGAAGAAAAAGATAGCCGTGCGCCGTACTCGAAAATAGAAACAGCCGCGTTGACACTCCGCTACAAATTGTCCGCGTCATGACGCCTCGTTTTAAAAGCCACGCGCTTCGCGTTGTCTCGCTTCTTCTCGAGGAGGGGGGAAGGGGAGAGGGGGAAGAAAAAACCACTGACCCAAAAACGACGCTGATCGATACGTTTCTTTTTTTGTTTTTCACACGTAACTGTTGTGTCTTATTAATATATTTCTTGTATATTGCTTTAAAATAGCATAATTTTATATATAAAAACTTCAATCTGCCGATCTGTATATTTTTACACTTTCTGCTTTATCTCAACGTTTAATTTTATCTCTTGTCGCCAATAATTGGTGAAATTTAAAAAAGAAAGAAAACTTAAAAGAAGTCCTCGTTCCAATCATTTTTCTTTTATTTTATAATTTTTTATTCGGTTTGTCTTTATTCGATCAATTTACGTTGCTTCGTGAAATAAATAGCATGATTGATGCGCTTAATTTTAAGCGGCAATACACGAGATCGAGATGAAATGACAACGCGCGAAAAGATCGTGTCTCGCCAATGAATAGTTCCGTCCAACGTCGAGCTATCCGAAATTTATGTCTCCTAGTTCCCACTGGAGGATTACCGTAAATTGGTTGAACGATACCCGACACACTTGCTTCGTGCGATCGTCCTTTTTTACGACGTCCGAATAAATCCACTTTTAACGATTTTAACGACCGTGTTACGATGCTAGTATCTAACTCCTGTGCTACAATCGAGTCAGAACGACGCGAAGTGCTGGACGTTCTGTACATTTATTTCAAAATTTTCTGATTATATCGGGTTAGTGAAGATGTTTAATTCGATTTCCTGTTTCCTATAGTCGATCAAATTCTACAGAGGCATGTGCGAAATATCGTCAGAGCATTGGCAAAGAATCATAGGTAACAGGATAGTGATTACTTGATTGTCGAATAATTTGTCTCCATTAGACGCGAAAGAGCCAGAGTTGACACAAGAATCGAACCGAACTTCTTGACTGACCCAATAAAAACTTCTTTCGGAGAGAGAAACCATCTGATGGAGCCATATAAGTAGGACGAATGATCGTTAGGATTGACTTAAGCGCGAGGAATATCTCTCCCCGAGCCTCTGGCCTCAGGAGAGCTCGTAGACTGCCGTCGCAGGACGCACGTGCGTGAAACATCCCGTGAAGCTGCTAATAGTCGCCTAAACGGTCGGCACAGTCGCCCTCGCCGTCGCTATATGTCACCGCCGTCCTCCACTTACACGCATCGCCACGCACGACGCACGTGCGTGTGAATCTCGCGTTCCTCGCGCTCCTCCCGACACTTCTGGCACGCGAAGTCACATCGCGATCGTCGCGTACCTTTTTTTCTCGCGCATCCCGAGACGCGAGTCGCGTGTGAATCCGTCAAGTGAGATCCGCTTGAAATTAATCGAAGAATACGGCCTCGTCTCTGAAAGATAAAACTGGGCGACCATTTTTTGTACACGCCCGCTAGTCGTCTCGTTCCGCACTTGTATCGCGTCTCTGACACGCTAAATGCGACTCTCTGATCATCTGATTCGATGTCTATTCGACAATTCTATCGAGCGATTGACATCTGAGACAATTAGCTGATAAATTCTCGGAATATTAATTATTAAGTAATCATAGGATGTTCTATTGTGTGAGTATAACTTTTCTGTTGAGAGTATATCTGATTAAAATTACTTAATATTTAGATTATTTATTATTTGATTTATAATGAAGCAAAACTACACAATTTTTTTATTTTCCTAAGGACCGTTCGTTGCTCATGTGTATTCACTCCACGAGCACAGAATAATCGCGACTCGATGCTACGTACAGCTGTCGCGCGTCATTCAACGCTACGCGTGCTGCTCCCTATGTTGTGTCCCAATGGGCTTTAGCGTGTCTTAAATTCGTCCTAAGTTCATTATCTTATGATCACCCGGGTGAAAATTGTAAATTTTTAGAAAACTGCGTAAGTGGCTTTATACCCTACGCCATTTATTTTCCGTTTTTACATTAATCGTGAGACCTTTCCCTCCTGCCATCCGCCTGAGCAGATAAATACGTTCCAATTAGTCGTTGCGATTTTATCTCGACGAGCACGCTTCGCTTCTCGCGCAAGCCACCATTTCCTCCGTCGTTTGCGACCCGAAAATATTTGCTTATCCCGCGATTCAGGGTCGGTTTCACCAACTCCGGTTACGATCAAAATCTGACCGACGGTATCAACTGATGGACATGAGTACTTTGTCACTCTTATCCATTAGAATTTTCAATTGAACCACGTCAGCTTTGACCGTAACCGGAGTTGATGAAACCGGCCCTCAATCAAAGAGGAAGCCTCGAAAATAAGTTCTCAAAGAACTCTCATGAACACTCTATAATGTGACTTCGGTTTCATTTCTTTACGTTTGTTCTTTACGTATTTAGGAAGAAAAAGAAAATCTAAAATCGCCACGAGCCGTTAGCTATAAATTTCACTCGATAAAAGCAACCCGTTGTGGGAATTCCTCAACGTCCGTTCGTTTCCAACACGCGTCCGGCAGCGCGGAATTTATTCTCGGCCTCTTCGCTCTATACCGAACGTCATCGACGTGCTCTTTCGCGCGGTTCCGCGCGGAGGACGGAAAATAAAGTGCACGTGCTATTCCCGCTCCGATGCATGAGCGAGCGAGCGAGCGCGGTGTTGACGCGGCTCGGCCCCGACACCCGCCGCTTCACGTTTTACGGGGAATATTAAAGCCCACGGCGCACGGCTTGTTTGCAAAACACCGCGCTCGCAAAACATTCGCCGGCCATCGGTTCTCCCTCGATGTGCACTTTTTCTCGTCGACATCCTGCGTCCGCCGGTGCATCTAGGATGTAGTGGACGAAGTCGCGAGTACACGCCAGAGAGACTATTTTCGACTAGCCGTCCGTCGGGGCTAAACAAGGATATCGCGCGCGTTTTCTCCCCCTCCCGTTCTTTCTCTCTTTCGTCGATGATAAATAATCGAGATTTATTTTCATCGTCTTTTACAGTCACTGTTACAGCACGAAATTTCTTTTGCACGTGGGGGTTGGTTCTCGTCGGGTCACTGTATATATCCAAGTCGCGCTCTTTCTCTCTGAACGTACGATTCCCACGTAGTGTAGGGACACGCGAACGAGACGTCATACGTGTCCCATAGAAACTAATTTTAGTAGTATAGTGCATAAAATTAATATCTCGCGATTTCCTTAAGGTCATTATGTCTAACACTAATCGTATATTTACATACCATTGTGACCGTGGAAACAACGTCTGTAACTCGCATAAGACGTATTTGTACGCACATATTATTTTATATTTATTCTTTTAATTCTATATACCTACATACATACATACATACATATATATATATATATAAAAGAACTCTGCAACAAGACGACTTTTCTTACTATTCTGTGTCATTCTCTTTTCTTACAATAGATCTGTACTCGTTAAAAGCTACGTTTTCGCAGATATTCATGTCGCAATAGGAAAGACATCATTCAACATCGTTTAACACGTTGACTGGTACTCTATTCTTCAGCGGAATGCATCCTTCTCCGTACGGATGATTATTTGCGAGACAAATCATGAGACTTGATATTTTAATTACACAATATTTTATTATTGTATAAATTAAATGTTTACAGATGAAAATGGAGCCATAGCGCAAACTGCATATAAGGTACGGAAAACTCGCTCTCGGCCAGTTAGTCAACGTATTAAATAAATATCGAGCGCGAAAGATCGCTCAGCACAATGAAACCTCTCGCGGTATAATTCTCGTGTTTAATGCGGAAAAGATCGAGTCGAAATGATATCTCACTCTCGCCGAACGGATACTCTCCTCGTCTCTCGCTTCTCGTCAAGATATTGAATACTGTCTAGCAGTCGAAAACGATGTACGAAGACAGAGATATCTCCAAGTGGTTGATCATGAAAATGGGTAAAGTTAAGAGATCGTTCTGCTCCGAGGTGAACCACTGAGGTAGTCAGTGCGAAAATGGGATAAAGTTAAGAGATCGTTCTGCTTCTTGGTGAACCACTAAGCTACCTGACGCTCCACGCTCACGACACTCTCCCCTTTCTAGATAACGCTCAGAGATCGTTCTGCAATCGCTCGCAATATCTCAGTATTTGCCTATTCCGCGGCCGGATTCGTATCCGAAATGCAACCGCGTCAGGACAGCATACGGCTCTCGCGATATTACAAACGCGATTGTGCATTGCATATTGCTTACGTATAACAGTGTTCGAGTGCATTTACAGTAGTAAGACGCGACGTAACACGTGTGTCACAGAGCCGCGCTTCCCTGCGGACGCGCTAGGTGCTGATTAAGGTTTCTGGTCTCTCGCCGCGAAATGATTGATTGGTGATGTCAGGAACGAGGAAATACATGTCCAAAATTCCTGCAAAGTACGTCGAAATAAAATATATCCAAAAAATGACACTTGTGATCAATTAAGCACACCTCCAAAATATTCCCAACACTTTTCTAACGATCAGTAAATAATAAAATTAACGTGACAAAGTAACATGAGAAAAGATAGATTAAAAAGCAAGTTCGCTTGTCACATTGGCTGTGTTCAACAGAGAAAGCTGCTTTGCAACTGTTGAAAAATTTGTGAATCTGGGGTATGCTCTTAATTTTGGCTGAATCCAAGAGCATGTACCAATCAGATTCACGAATTTTACAACAGTTGCAAGGCAGATTTTTTTGCTGAATGCAGCCGTTAATTTTACAGTTACTTATTGATTGTTCGAACAAAGGAAAGTGTTCGGATCATCTGATGAGTCTGCTTGATCGACTGCAAGTGTCATTCTATGGACACATTTTTTTATTTCAACGTATTTTGCAAGAATTTCTAGCACATATTTTCTCGCTTCTGGCGTCGTTAATTACGAGTTCCGGGACGAGAAGCCAGGAGCCTCAAGGGTCGTCGCAAAAATTCGACGACCCGTTGACGAATTGTAATTACTATGAGAGACGACAGTGAACCTTGCTCAAATCACGCGATCGCGGTGACTACGTAAAGACGTGGAGGTGCTTATGGCTGAGGGAAGGGTAAGTACGGCGCTGGTTCCTTTTTTTTTTAAACATCGAGTTAACCACGACAACGGCAATTATACGAGTCATTAATGTTTACGCTACTTCCTTACGCGAAATTAAATTCGCGAACAGCCATCCAATAATATTATTAAGTAATTATCGGATATATTTATTATACCTTTGATTTACGCTGTCCAAGTGTCCGGCGACGTGCACGCGTTCGTCGAACAGCGAAATCCAACGTCGACGATTCGACGATTCCGTCTGCGACGATCGCGCACAGGATCACGTGTCTCAGATCTTCGTCGCGACGTCGTCGGAAGACACTCGTCCCGCGACTCGGTGACTCTGGCTACCGCGAGTTCACATAAAGCACTTGGAACGCGTTTGGAATTCCACAGGTGCGAAGCCCGTCGTGGAGACACCCGACGACGCCGCGGAACCCATCATACCGGACGGGACGCCGACGCCGCTGGCCGACACCGCGTTACTCCCGGGTTCCTCCTTCACGTTCACCACTGCGACAATTAGCGAACGATACGTATAGCGGTCTGCCGAGAAATCTAACAACTGATTTCACTGCGATTCAATACTCGAAATCCGTGCACGGCCGACACGATGAATTCAGTGAAAAATTAATCATGATGTCACAAGTTGTCGGCGAAATTAACGTAATTAACGTAATGTAGAGAACGGACGTGTCAGTGACATAAACGATACTTTGAGAATTCTCCCGTTTAATCATGTTGCTGCCACATTACGAATTATGAAGAATTACACATTCCGCGGTTGAAACATTTTACAAACTTATGATTGCTTTTGAGTTGTAATAAAAATGATAGTAATTGTTAAAAGCACTTACTCTCTGGCCAGTAGCATCTGCCGGGCATCGTTTCCGTCGCCATTGTGGCGTCGTGCCTCCTACCGCACGTGGCGAAGCTGCTACCGAAAGAACCGCCGCCCATGGAACCGGGAGACCCGGTTGTACCACCTGGAACATCCAGGTAATTGCCTTGAAACGCTTCGCCTGATCGTTCGGCATTATTCCGGCTTACGAAAGGGAGGAGGGAAAGAAAGAGAATAGAGACTCACTTAATGAAGTGCCCAATTGACTATAACCGTTCATAGCTGGGATCTGCATGGATTGCATCGGCTGTAATTGTGGCTGCAACTGCGATCAAGAAAAGTCACGATGATTGGATCGGTTTTTCGAACGTAACGCGGTATCTTATTACCATTTAATTTACCATTAATATTTAAAAATGTATGATATTAAAAGTGTATCTTTGTTATAGTATCTTTCACGATTTATTATTTTCAGCGCGAGAACTCACCGACTGACAATGGCTGTATGAGAGCTGCGATTGCTGAAGACTCCATCCGCTATAATAAGGAAAGAAGTACATAGTTATGCATTTTTCTTAGATGTAAGTCTAAATATTATGAATAATTATAGATTTCTCTTTTTAAATAGAATTTTCGATGCAAATCTTATTTACGATTTAAAATTTGGATTCGGTTGAAAATTGAGGAGAAAGCGATCTTTCTCCACAGGCTTTATAATAATTACAAAGTGCGCGATGTTAGCAAATGCGATATTCGTGAATACCTCGTGTCGTATCGCGTATAAGTAGTGGGAGCGTACGAAGGGGGTGAATGGCCAAAAATGTTCCTCGGCCCTAAGTGCACGTGAGTCGTGGAAAACGGATCGCCGAAGAGTGGCTTGTGGTACGGCGTATTTCTGTAAGGACGCTTCATTCGTCTTCGCCTTCGGTAATTGCCGTTTTCGAACATATCTTCGTACTGCGGGTCTAAGATCATGTAACATACACGTACAGTGAACACATGTCGATGACTTTTTAACTATCACAATAGTAATCGCGATCATTTGTATTACTAAGGGAGCAAGAAATATTATTTTCTAAATTTCTTGGAGTAAATTTTGATTCACAGAATGGCAGAGTCGTTCAAGTGAACATTTTCTCTTGAAATTGAAGGACGAATTTAACGTATTCCACCGTCACAGGAACAAACTTGCTCTAGTCGACTGAAACATTTACACGTTTGGGTCTGGAATCCACTTTAAGCTTGAATCAAACACTTGTGATTCTAAATGATGGTCCACTTTCACCATCACTTCGAGTGAGATTCACTCTAAGAAATTTAGAGAATTATTCTCAAAGGTTCGGGGATATAGGCAATTGACCGAACAGAGATCGACCTACCGAGCGTCCAAAAGTTGCCCTTCCTCTCGCCGCCGCCTTCCCGCGGCACCTTAACGAAGCATTCATTCAAGGATAGATTATGCCTGATGGAATTCTGCCAGCCCTTCTTGTTCTTCTCAAAATACGGGAACTTGGCCGTGATGTAGCCATAGATCTCGCTAAGAGTCGCCCTTTTCTGCGCGCTATGCTGAATCGCCATGGCGATCAAGGCAACGTAGCTGAATGGCGGTTTGCTGTTGGTGGAGGTACCGCTGGTGCCGTTGGCGTTGTTCGTGCCGGACGCGACAGCCGACACAGTGTTATCCGTGGCAGTGTTGGGCGTGGAAGGTGCGGATGGTGTAGGGGGATTGCTGTTAGTAGTGCTGTGAAGAGCGCCCACGGGCGATGAGCCCTTGTCGTCCAGGTGATGATGCGTTGTGTTGCCAGAGGAATGAGACATAGACACCACGACGGAGCTGGGGCTGTGTTGCAGGCTGTGATGGGGATGGTGGTGGCTTAAAGAGACGTGGTGCGATGTCAGAGCGCGGCCCAAGCTGCCAGTCACCGAGGTTTCGAGATCCTTCGTGCTGCCCCCGATGCAGCCGCTCTGCAGCTCGAAACCGCTCACTGAAACGAGAGTCGTGACTGGAACATCCGCGGCAAGGTGATAACCGCGACGATCGGGAAAACGAGCCGGCCGAATTCTCGCGACCGTTCTCAGAGCAAGGACAGCGACTGACCGCTCCGAGAACCTGGACAATGGGCGATGAGTTCAATGGACTCTGCTGCTATCTCGTTTCTCTTTCTTTTTATCATCGATCGACTGATCTGCGCATGTGAGTGCCTCACACGATTCTTAGAAATCTCGTCCGGGCGGAACAATTGACCCATTTAAAAGGAACTTGCGCCGGGACACCCGAAGCTCACGCAGGTTTTATGTTTAGTGCTAGGAGTCGATATACAGAGCGATAAACCACGTGCGAGCGGGAAATGCTACTTCGGCTGACATTCTGCCGGTGAGCGTTCCCTAAGTCTATCTTAGTCGCGCGGACTAAGTTGAATTAATTAAGAAATCATCGATTCACACTACACCTTCTGCATAGCTTGGAAAATTGTTTGTAAATAATACATAGTGTAGAAAAATATTCCGATATATAAATCGGAATACGAGTTTATATGTGCAGAAAAGTTTTTAAAAAACAAATATACAAGAAGGAATAAAAGTAGTGAGAATCTCTGCACAAACATAAGAGTGCAACACAAAATAAATAATATATTAAAATGTCAAAAGTTTGACATTTAATAACATACAATAACTGCCAGACGCGTTTCTGTCATATTTGACCTTCATTAGTGGCATAATAAAAACCTGTCATATAATAAACGAAATTGTCGTTCGCATATAATTTGAAAATCCGCTGTTATTCAGAGGACACAATTGTTTAAGTACCTAACGATATCCGACCTGTGCAGACAGAAACGCGTCTGGCAGTTATTGTATGTTATTAAATGTGAGTCAAACTTTTGACATTTTAATAAGTTATTTATTTTGTGTTGCACTCTTATACCTGTGCAGAGATTCTTACTACCTTTATTCCTTCTTGTATATTTGTTTTATAAAACATAAAGAGCCTACACAATTAAAAAGTTTTTAACATAGGGAGAGGCAATTGAAAAGGTTTGAATTACTTTTTGACTATCTTATGACACAAGTAAATTAGACAAGTCTCTGTTACACAAATTTAAATTGCAAATTCATAATTGTAAAATTTAAACGACGTAAATTGACGTATTCAGATTTATTTTCTCATATTTGTCGATATTCCAGAATTTCTCTGACACATGATGTCGAAGATATAAAGAATCTCTCTGAAAGTAGAATACGATTTGCGGCGGTAACTTCGTCGACGTTGCATGAAAATCCGATAACACGTCACGCAGTACAATATCAGATTTTCTCTCAATATTATGCGCAAAGCTTGACGCAGCTTCCATTAAAAATACGATAATCTGTTTTTTGCAATGCAATAAAATCGCCGGGAAACACCGCGAGAGGGAGAGCGCGAGTACTCTAGCGCAGTAGGAAGTATGAGTGCATACGGCGGCATCGAATGCATCGGTGCCCCGCGGCACGTGTAACTGGAACTGGATGTAACTGGACACCAATAACTTACATGCACGCCGCGGGCGAAATAGGGAAGAGAAAGAATGAAAAAAGCGAGATAAAAGCGAACGAACCAGACCGGCGAAGCAAAATGCGCGGAAGAAATGGAAAGACGAGAGTCGACTCTCGGATTGGTTGATCAACGAAAATTTATCTAATTACGAAAAGCGCATCTAATCACGTGACGCAAACCCGACGACCGTGACGTTTCATCATGATTGTTATAAAGGACCCGAATATTAGGGGAGCAAAGAGTATTAAATAAAAATCATAAATAGAATTAGTAGCTGAAATCACTAATGGAGATGATACTTTCTACTTTTAGAAATTAGAAATTCGTAATTTTCATTTATCGTATTTTCATAAATCGATGTAAGTAACATAAACAAAGGAAATAAATATATAAAAACAATGTAATTTATAAAATATATAATATTTTACTATATATAATATTTTTTATATAGTTTTACGCGATATTATTTTAATTCTCCATAGATTATTTCCAAATTGTTTAATTTCACAAAAAGAGTTTTTGAGGAATACGGTACACGGGACAGAGATCATGAAGTCATAATGAAAAGCGCAGTCCGTGATTTTACACCGCCATGTAATTGACATCGTACTAGAGTCGTTAACGGCGGACGTTAACGGTCGCACAAATTGCCTCGCACATGCGTTAAACGCGAGGGAGAAATTCTCAAGGTGCCAAATGGCGATCGTAAGGAGGACGCCGGGAAAATGGACCATATATCTCAATGAATTTCTTCGTCGCGTTAACATTGAAAATGCGCACGACACGCAGAAGACGTTCCCAAAATTATTTGCAATTTACGAGAGCGAATCACGCCGAATTCAAAGTATATCTCATCCGCAAACTTTTCAACGAATATATTGAATTTACGTGACAATAAAGGGGCAGTTTCATGCTTTTTTCCTCCGGGATTTTCATTTTCATCGTTTGCAGCCGTATCGGATTTGGATCGCGTACACGTCCGTAGCGTAAGATGCAGTTTTGTTTAAAAACAAGCGACGTCCGCATTAACGAGAATAGCTCGCGGCATTCGACAACAATTTCTCGGCGACCTGTAATACAACGATCGATCGCATCGTAATAGCGGTCGAACCGCCCCTGTATCTCGATCCGTTACATGAGGCAATATTATGTGTCTATTACATCGCCGAACTCGATGATACTATTACCGGTGGTTCGCGAAAACGCAGACACGTGCTCCAGGCTAGACATGGATTCGCCAAACAAGATGTTCGCGCGACACACGGACGCGCGCACGGGTGTAAAATTTCCCGTATCGCTTCGTCCTGCCGAAGAGCCGTGTTGTGGAAACAAGGATACGACCGTGCCGTGCTCGCTTAGAGACATCATTCAGCGATCATTCAGCGTGACATCGATCGAGCGCTGATCTCAACGCATGAGATGAGTCATATACGAGTTTCTGCGCGTTCATCAAATGGCGCAGATTACTTCCGTTAACTGAAAGTTCAATTAGAAGCTGAAAGCTCATTACAAGATAACGTGGCAATTTTTGAGGATCACTCCGGATAAAACTTTCGTTTCTTCAGATCTCGTCCCTCTCCCTGAAGAAGTGAATCGTTATATTCACGGAACGTCAGAAACAAATTCACGAAGAACACGAATAGAAATTTACCCTATAGCCTTACCGATTGATTGGGACCAAACTAAGTTGATCTCAATCGGTTACTCGGTTTGTATAGAGAGAGTGATATTAATAAGTCCTAATCATTAATAAACCTTTTTGTTAACAGGCTCCTGACTTCACGCTTCATGACTTATCCGATAGCATTACCTTGCATTAACCGAATAACTGAATAGGATCAATCTGATCAGGACCATTGGAGTAAATTTCTAGTCGGCAACGTGACGTTAACCCGGAAGCTAGATGAAACATTAGTTCTCACACGGCGTAAGTTTAAAATATAAGATCCCACTGAAATTAATTTAGTCGTTTCAGTGAGTCCCTACAAATCATAACTTGATATTCTTATACTGAAGCTTTGAATCAAAACGGCAACGATAAAATGTTCGTTGTACATCGAAGATCTTTCGTTGAAAAATTCAACACTCTTCCCTTACAAATAGAAATTGTTCACAGAAATAATGGTTTCTGATTATCTTCATTTTCGACACGCTCATGGTCTTTTTCTCACCGAATCGTTGATTAGTATCGGTATAAAAGCCACTTCTATTGTATTTCTTTTCGCGTAGCAACGTTAAGGCACAAGATCGCATTCAGCGGATTTTATCTCCGGACTGTGTCGGTCCCGGGCTCTCTCATATTTCCGGAAATACGATTTTTTTCCGTCGCGAAACACGCGCGCTCGGCCGTCCACGAGCGGACGCGAAATTCAGGAATCACATGGAGGACCGACTCGAGAGAGTAGAGGTGGATTTTAATGTATCCGCGATGCGCGGATCTCTTTCAAACCCGGAGCTGCTGCTGCTACTGCTGCTGTTGCCTGCCAGCGGGGGTGTACGATTTCCTCCGCACAGCGAGAGCCAGGACCATCCTGGTACATGAAGAGAGACGTGTTTTGAAAACAAAGATACGCTACTGTGCTCGACTATTGTCATAACATCGATCCACAATGATCTGATGGCCGTGACAAACTGTATTATATGTACGACTCCCGATCGGAAAAGAGGATACTGTGTCTGATAATAGCTGGCCGCTCGATCGAAAAAATGAAATTGATCTTAGCACGGTAAAATCGATACTATCGGCAATTTATGACTGTACGCGGATCGTACAGCTATAATTAAACGCGTATTACTCTTAAGATCACAATTCATCACGCGGTCCTTATTTGCTACGATACTTTGATCGGGAAGACAACACTCCGTATGAAGAGTAGATGAATTAAGATGAATAACCAGATGAATAGTCGTCCAGGGGCAAAGTCGATCCCCGGGGCGAAGGTCATCGTCGTCTTCGTCGTGTGTCGTCGTGTGTCGTCGCAGAAAAACGTGGCATTCGCATTCCTGAAATGCTGTTAGGTTGAACGGGGAATTGACATCCGGCGCCGATAAGCGAAATACAATACGTCGTGACATCACGCTCGGTGAATCGCAAGGCACCCGTCACTGACGGGGCGCAACGAACGATGGAGCAAAAGGAGATACAACCAGCTCGTCTTCGAAGACGGATCTTCTCGAGAACCGCCCATCGTTATCGGCGCTTTCGTTCTCTTTGGATATGTCGAGTTAAAGGATTCGATCTCACGTCGATATCACTATTATCTTGCGTTCCATGCGAAATATTTGTCAGATATTGTTAAGTCAAAGTTTATTTCAAATTTATAGCCCATATGGATTAATTAAATTCTACGGCGAGTCTCCAAAAACTTGACTAAAATTTCGCGAACGTCGTCATATCATGAGCTTGCAGTTTTCAACGATGTACATGTTAACGATCAAATTAAGAAATTTTATGTAATTTGATCGACATCGACCGGACAAGAGCGTTTTGCTCGAATACTGCGGATTTCGGCCGAATTGCGATCTTCGAGAAATGATTTTAATGTTAAACAGAAAGTACAAATAAACCAAGAGTCTAAGACATTGATGTGTATTGGCGACAAATCGCATAAAAAATACTATAATTTATACAAGTCATGACAGAGACGTTTCGACTCTGCTTGAATTATTTTCAGTGTTTAAATATCAGATGAGTATGTGTGTGCTGTGTGAGATACAGTCGTAATTACAAGTACTTATCCTTTATTATCATATCTAGTCATATGTAATCACATCTAATCATCATTATGATGGATCTAAGAGCTTTGTATGTCAATTTATTTCGCTCTCCGTCGACCTCATTGCAACTGTAATAGAAGTGAGAATTCCGAGAATCATGAACTCATTCCGCATTGTGCAAATTTGCAAGCTCGGCAGAACATCAGTGAAGGCTATCGAAGGAAAGTGGCAGCCGTTGCGTTCTCGTATCCCAAATAAATGTGACCACGTCGAAGGTCGATTTGCGCAATGTTTGTTACATCACGAGGTCCCGCGAGCTGACAGTCGCATTTTACCCCGTATTGCGAAAGCCAAGGGCGATTTACATATTTCTGTTCTTGATTCGCGTTTCAACAGAATCTCTACCACCTGTCGAACAGGATAATCAGGAATAACCGTGCTACCGTCTATCACATCACGCCTAACAACGTTCTTGTTTTATGACAGATCAATTTTTCCTTTCTTACTTAAAAAAAAAATAATTTCTCTTGAACTTGAATTACAAAATAAAACATTATGTCCGCTTTCGCTCTTACTTATTGAACCTATTTATCTCTCATTACCTATCTATCTTTAACGATTAAAAAAAAAAGGTTTTTAGTTTGTCCTGTATATTAAGAATATATATGAGAAAATAATAGTTGATCTAATTAAAATTATAATTATTTTTAGTCCTCACTATATTTTTTATGATAAAATGGCAGTAGTAATATACATATATAGTTATTATCACTAACATTATAGTAGAATTTAATTTTTAAAAATGATTTTCTTGACCATAATAATTATTTTTCTATGTGATTACAATTACAAATACTAAATATTTCTTTCTTAACGTACATATGTTTGCTTGTTTGTACGTTATAACTCGAGAATTTTTCTTATGTTACCTACAATCTTGTAGTAATATTTTAACGATATTAGAAGTTAGTACAAAAAAGATGAATTAGATATGCAATAACTATCTACATAATTGTAGGGAGATAAATAATAAAAAAAGGTATGATTATTGATTCAGTCAGGTTTTCGCGCTGAATTCTAATATCGTTAGGCTATTAAAATAGGTTTGCAAATACGTAGGAATATTAATTCAAAATGATTTCATATTTTTTAGGGCTTTAGAGATTTTTAAAAGCGACTTATTTTTCCTTTTTAAATTCTGTTATATCGATTGAGGATCTTACAGGACCAAAAGAAAGGGGATAGCGTCTTGGAGTAATATCAGCATGGAGTACCACTACACAGGGAGTACTCGCGAAAGAAAGAGAAAGAGAGCAGATGTGTGCCGGCGGGTGTCGCGTAGCACGAATCTCCAGTTGCAGTCAGGTGTGTTCGCGAACGTTTTGTGACGTTATCGCGATCTCGGTGCCTACTGCTTGCTCATGCACATTGGCACTCTCTTTTCCTCTCCTTCGCTCTCCCTACGTACATAGCTCCTGACGTGTATTACACAGAGTACGCATCGGGCACGCGTTATGCCTCCACGTGCGCGTGCACAAATACGCGACGACATATTTCTCGCTACTGATAGCGAATTACTTCTTCGAGTCAAATCGACACGAAATATAAATACTTTGCAAATCGCCACTGATCAATGAACTCATTCCCGAATTCATTTTGTCGTGAAGGAAGTCTGAATTTTCCGCGAATCATTTACAAACAATTACAAGCAATTCGGGAAACTTCTAAATAGAGTAGTTTTGTGGAACCTGAATCGTCATTCATCGTGTACAAACAGATAGATTGACATGTTTGCATTGATGTTTGGATTTTTTTTTTTGCAGTATTACTGTGTTTACATAATGTCCGTCTGTAAACTATCATTTTAATTACTCGTCGTGCCCCGTTAGCTTATTCGCATGCAATTAATCTCGCGGACTGACCTCAATTAGGCGATGCACGCGCGCGTCTGGAATATCATAATGGATAATGGGATTTTACGTCCGGCTAATTCGCGAGGATCAAGTGGCGGGAGCACGGGTGGAAGAAAGGGGAAGGTCACGTGACCACGTATCAGAGTACAGCTGGGGTAGATCATGCTGAAAATGAATACGCTCATTACGTATATCGTATATATTGGATGCTACAGATAAATATTGCTCGTTTTATCGAGAAGAGCATTTTACAGAGACATTTTTACAGAGAATCTTTGCAAATTGTTTCATATATTTGTAGTATTTGTGGAATTTGGAGAACTTCATCGCCATAAAACTTTGGATACTCGACCTCACAATGACGTTATGCATTTCAATTACTCCTGTCTCTAGCTGTACATTTTGAACTGCTTCGCACAAAGAGAAACAACCGATGAGCGGAGGTGACCTGAGAAAAAAAAGAGAAAACGAGAGAAGAGGGAGAAAGAGACGAGACGGCGAGGGTGAGGTCAAACAGGCTCAAAAGCCTCGCGGCGGCTCTTGGCTCGCGATAGAAATCCGATACTCCGTTGGCAGCTACCTCTCCGTTTTCTTTCTCCGTCTTCTTTCTCCGTCTTCTCCGTATACGCGCCACTAAACATCATACGTCCATACACTCGAGCAAACGATTACTCGCTCGCCCTGTGTACATCATTCCCTTTTGTTTCTGTCCTTGAATTTGCCTCACTTGATCGCGTAGTACATAGATAATCGATAGATCGCATTTGAAAATTGATCGCCTATAAATTGCAATTTTGACAAAATCATATGCAACGAATTTGACAATGGAATTTGATTTGAGGAAGATTCGAGACCCAGCAAAATTAAAAAAATTCGCGTTGATAGCAAATATTGTACGTGTTGTCACATGAGTGTAGCACGTATAACAACCCTATTTGAAAGTAATAAATCCTTAACTCTCCTCGACTACTCCTTAATTTCAAAGTAATAACAATTAATCCTCTGCGTACAATATTGGGTCTGTGAGATTCGAACAAATAGTCAACAACTTTCGTAAAAGGTCCGAATCCGAACTAGCGCAAATCTGTTTGCAGATTTTACTTTTGTCGCGCTGCTATCTAGTGCATAGTTATCCGGATCAGAGAAACCCAGATTGTACTGCGCGATTATTCCAAAAAATGATTGTACAGGAAGAGTTAAAGGAACACGAAACGAAATTAAATGATTACGAAACTTTCTCAGATCTTCGCGAAATCTTTACGACATATTTAAGGAACGTTGTGCTTTTTAGCGCTGGAATACAGGAAATTTATGTTCTGCAGAAAAGAAAAGTGAGAAGTTCAATCACGCGTATTGTATCGATCGAAATATAGAAAATTCTCGACAGGATACTGTATTACGAAGGGAAGAAAGGCGAGGATAAAAGATAGATTAGAAGACCGAGAGGTCAAAAGGTCATCTTGGCAACGATAGCTCATCTCGCGATATCTTCCGCATGAGCCAATCGCCGTTCGATAATCTCGACCTTCTCATCGTTTATATGACGTAAGAAGAAAATCGTAAGCGCGGTTTTCACATGTATATCGTTGCGTTACAGTTCACCGTTGCATGAGAGATTTTTTTTCACGTTAACGACATTATGTATACAATTGATTTTTCCAAATTCTGTGAATTTAGCGTTTAAATTTATTACTTTTTTAATAAAACATACTGCTTTCGAGTCAAATGCAAATTGAACTCAACACGAAAAGATTATATATCATATTTTTTTCTTTTTTCATATAAAATTTTTTTTCATAAATTTTTTAAATATTACTATGTTTTTAGTAGTCCAAATATAGACTCTCTATAAGGTATATTTTGCTAAAGAGCATAATAAATCTGATTAAAAACATAATGAGTGTTTTAATAGCACATTTTAGTTCCTAAAATATAAACAGCACATATGAAATGAAAGTAAGTAAATTGTTTGCAGAATGTTGATTTATTCCCCCTACAAAGTACATTACGAAATCCTAAACGGTAATTTTTACTATAAGATTCTCTCCATGAATAATATAGGAATTTTCATCTTACATTACAATATCGCGATTAGACATGTAATTACCAACAATTTTTATCGCGATTGCATCTCCTCATTTTTGACAACTCGCAAACTCGTCAGACCTTGGCGCTCTCGAATCTGCCTAAAACTATCTTCTTGCTCGTGTCATTTGACATGCTGGATTTATTAGCGCGGCGCTCGCTTACGTAAACCGCCCGTTTATCGATCGTAGCCGAGTTGCCGGCACTCCGGCTCTCGATTCGCAATTAAACTTATCCGTTAATTAATAGCAGCGAGCGATAAGGAAAGGAGGGAATTTCGTTCTCGCGAGGCGAGAGAAAAAGAACAGCCACGCAACGAAACCGTGGTCTGCTTAAACTTTGCTTTTTTTCTCTTACGACGACGATGCTGACCATGACGACGACGACAACAACAACGACAACGACAACGACAACGACAACGACGACGACGACGACGACGACGACGACGACGACGACGAAGAAGCGTTATCTTCGTCGCTATCGTGTTTTGCTATAGTAAATACGCGGCACAGTAGCGCTGTTTTGCACAGGCGTTGTGCCCCGCCACCATCGCCGAGCATTGATTAATTGGACGGAGTCGCGGGCCGTCCCGTGGTCAATAACGGTCACGGGGTAGAGTCCTGATAGTTCGGACTTGGACGATGATACGAAGTACCGTCGGCTATTTTTAAATCTTCGCTAATGTCAGAAGACGGTGCGCAGTTCTTGAGACGTCGTGCTGCACGGAAAAGTTCGATTAGATTAACTAATTAACAAAATTTCTGATTAACTTGAACAGAATTCTAGTAACTTTAACCGGAATTTTTCGGCATATTTCATCAGGAATTTGGTCGATCCAATCAAATGTTAATATCATGGAATTTGATATGGAATTTGATCGCGACTGGACGACCGTTTCGTGCTCGCGAGAGCCGACAAGAATCATCCATTACGATTGCATACCGTCACATTTCTCGATTGATAATGACGCAGAAGCTCCTCTGAGCGTTTCAGCGCATGATGCATGCGAAATACAAAGAGATCGTTAAATAATCATCTTTGCTCAGTTTCGAGCCGGAGGTCCGACGGCATCCTCATCACAAGATTTGTCACCTCGGGTGACCTCTTATCGTTCACACCATTGCTGCTGTTACGCTTTTCTCAAGTTCTCTGTGTCATCTCGAGTATCGCGCGTTCAAGTCGCGAGAGGGTTCTCTGATCTTTAACTTCTTCCTTGTTGCATAATGTTATTTCACTTTCGAGTCTTACGCAATCTCCTTGATTCTGACATTGCAATCGGCCTTAGTTTCAACCCGCAGAATTATGATTTTTGAATTTTTATTTACCAATTCATACGTCTTTCTACATGAAACAAAAAAGATCTCAAGAATGTTTTTAAAGGTTCAAACTTCAAAGAGGAGAAAATTGACCATGTTTGACTTTTTGAACGATTGCGAAGAACTCAGTGCTGCCTATACTTTTTGAATTATATATAAAATTTTCATTTTTATTTTTCTCGAAACTTACTTCATATGGGTTGGATCATAACTAGGACCAATTGAGAATAATCGAGAATTTGCCTTTCGAGTTATCAAAATCACGAATTTACCTGCGTCTGAAGACTATCGAACGGACGTAGTCTCGAAAGAAAATCGGATGATCCGTGTCACGGTGCATCGGCAATCGGTGACCTTGTTTATTTATTTTGTAATCAAGTCGCACGGACATAATCATCGAGCACGTATTCACATCAAAATAGACGTAACGTAGTAAACAAGGGCATGATTTGCAAGCAATCGTTTATTCCCGATAAGGAATATCGGCGCGAGTACGTTATCACGACGGTGTTACGTTTCGCCGCGACCTTACAGAAGAAATCGGCAAAAGTTGCCGAAGTTGAAGCGGATAAGTCGCGCGCTGCCGACTGCATTACGACAATAGGCATCACGTTGTTAATTATTAGACATTCCAATCGGATGCGCATAAGCTAAAGAAAATTTTCGCTCTTTCAAAAAGTGATAATGATCCTTACAGTTCCAGCGACTTTTTAGACGACTTTTGCAGTTTTTGAATTAGAACTTTCTCGTATATGTCAGAGAGGGTAGATTAATAAAACATGACACTCTCGCTACGTCACTATAGTGATCCCGGATTGTGGTTTCCCGGATTGTAAGGGGATTAAATATTTAAAAATTACTTTTTTCACGAAAGAGTGAAGATAAAACTTGTGTGACATATCCAGCAAATGTCCGTTAGATACAAGTTAAAAAGCTGTTCTAAGAATCATTTTACATTGATGCGCATTTGTGTGATTGATATCGTCGATTGACGATGTGAATGAACACTAGTATATTTTATCATTTTACAACAAGAGTCTCTAAAAACACACACACACACACATATTGTATATTACCGTTAAATATATCAGTCAATAACGAAAATCTGAGATCTCTTATGGTTTTAAATGCATCAGGCGGATTTTGCGAGAAAAACAGTCTTTTGGCTTTCCATTTGGAGGAACACAATGGACCATAATAACCAGACCGCGGCGCGTAGCGGCGGCGCAATAATTAGATCAGCGTTTAAGCGATAATCGGCTACCCTATAATTAGACGTGTCAGCTATTTCGTACGACTTTATCGCGCGGCCTTTATTGCTACGATAAACTTGCGCATATAATCGTTGTGTTAGCGGCGAATAGCCGCGTGAACTGTACCCATATAGAGTATGAGCCGTGACCCCGCGTGCGTACATTGCGCTCGGCAATACTTTGTACAATTGGCGCGAATCTTCGGAGCTGAATCGGTTACAACATCGCGAAATTCGCCCACCCGGAGAATTATTCGCGAGCGCGTCAAAGCAATTCCCATAGACTTAAAGCATTTTTTTCTTTTTTTTTTGTGATAAATACGAACCTGGCATCAACATAAATTACTGGTAGGTCGTCAGACGGAAGTTGCTTACAGGTTTTTAAAATAATAACGACCTCAAGAGCTGGTCTATCGAGTAAGTTCTGTTTTATAGAACGCACACATCTACGAAGCGCGAATTTCCTCTGATGATGGAGTCAAGTATTATCGCATTAAAATATTGACGCGATTTTCTCGCGAAAGTATGCTCTTTGGTCTCTCGCGCGCATTCACAATCGCTCGAGCGATTCGTCTCGCGGATACGCGGGAAGCTGGCAAACAAAAGTTCTAATCGCCCTCGAATTCGTAACAAATTACAGAGCGAGGCCTAGCGTAGTTATTGATATCTTTCTCTTCGAGCGCTGGTCTAAATGCGACCATTGGAGCTTTCACGAGGAACGAGGATTCACGAAGAAGGAGCTGTCGTCGTTAAACGAAACGTCAGCTCTCGCCCTAAAGCATGCCACAGCCTTCCCGGATTAGCGGCCATAACTCTTACGTGGAGCACTCTAAGCAGCCTGATTCCCGAAACACGCGACGCTCGTTGTTCACGGCTCCAGTTCTACCTCTTGTCGCGTCCAGCATCCATCCTGGACCGCCAGGCAAGCGAGCCCGGCCTTTTCTCGCGGCTCTCTCTCTCTCTCTCTCTCTCTCTCTCTCTCTCTCTCTCTCTCTCTCTCTCTGCCGTATAATCGTTCTCGTTAGGCAGTCCTGCGGGACGAAACTCGTGATTTTCAACGTCAGTATCGCCGGCACGTTTTTACAAAACGAACATAAACGAGACGTCGTTTAGGTGACGTAATCACACTGAAATAAGCGCAAGGACATGTTAAAAAAAGAGAAAAAAAAAGAATTATATCTCATCTTTATCTAATCAGAGGGCCAAGGAATACTTCTACATCTACACAATCGCAAGAAGTTACAAGAGTTTCTTCATTTCCTGTCCTTCGACGAACGGGTATCTTGCAACGGCTGCTGCGCGCCTTCTCGTCTCCGATAGACTTATCTCAACCAAGGCTACAGTCGGGAACTATTAGCGATTATTTCGCCGACTATACGCGCGCGTATCTACGCGTAACATCGGGACATCGATATCCGTCTAAAGTTTCAGCTTTGTAAGTAAGGCCGGCGGGATTAATCGGCGAGCGGGAGCCGTGTCGACGAGGCCGTATCTCGGGCCTATCTATCCGGACATTCAGCGATTAGCGAATAATAAAGTCCGGTAACACGAGCCGAATAACGACAACGATGACGAGGAGGAGGGAGTTGCCTCTTTTATCGCTCTAGTTCTCTCTCAGTCTCTTTCTCTCTTTCTCTCCCCCTCTCCCCTCTCCGTTCTTTCGGTAATGTTCCTTGCCGACCGACTCGACGATCGCACATGGAAAGATGAACCTCCCTAAGCAATTGTATACCGGGCCCGATAGTCGACCACCGACGAGAAGTCAAGCCGAGAAGTCGTCTCGATATCCCGTCTAAAATGAAGAACAAAAGAGCAGTCCGCTCCTCAGATCAGTCCGCTAATTAGATTTCTCAATCGCGACCACACGGCGATTCCGACCGTCAAGCTGGCCGATAAATCGTCGATGCGCCGACGAATCATACGTTTTGTCAGCGCGCTCGCGGTTCACGATGGGATAAACGATGAAGAGACGGTATATTTCTATACCGCGGAATTAGGAGAAGCGCGCCGCCACCGATGTTGAGCACGACGACGACGATTTCGTCGGCGTAGACTGTAGTAATCGCAGGGGAGAGAATGTGTGACTAAACGTCGTGCGGAAAGATCAGGGCTCCTCTCGTGCGTGCAGGCCTCTCGCGGTATATCACTCTCCTCTCCTCTCTCCTTCCTTCTCTCGTAAGGAAGCGCGAGCACGGCCGTCGTCTCGCCGTCGTTTTCTCGCGGAGAGACTCTCCGACACTCCCTCACGATGGCACGACGACGACGACACTGCCCGCGGCTCCTTAATCTCTCTCTTTCTCGACCGCACGCTCTTGTATTATTAGAACGCGGTCTTTAGCGACAACTCGTTCGACTTCCTTCCGCCGTGACGACGACCGTGTTCCGTTCGATACCGGGACTCGTTCGGAGCAAAAGCCTATCCTGACGCTTACATAGTTGCTTAATACATAGACACAAGAAGATTGATCAATTTTGTGTCATGACATATCCATTTAATATCAAATAAAATTATATTGTCTGCATAGGTAATAATTGGTTGATTGTTTTAACCCTCCGTCTACTTCGTGGATCTTTCTGGGAACAGTTGAAATTTCAATTGTTTGCTATGGATTTTGCTAAAAAAAAAAGGATTATAAACATTGGAGGTTAACAATGTTCAACGAGAAAGTAGAGAAGCAATGAGAAGAATTTTTGCTCCGATCTTTTTTATTCATACATGAGGAAAAAAGCTGTACTGCCCACGAAACAAACCTCATAAGCAAAAAACAGGGAGGCAGACAAAGGGTTAAGGTTCCTGGTCCGTCGTCGCGAAATTCTTAATTGAGCATTAATTTTACGGTTATTTATTGATTGTTAGAACAACAAAATTTTTGGAATTTTTTTACAAACGTACTCGATCAATGCCAAGGGTCACTGTATGAACATGTTCTTTTATTTCAGTATATTTCGCAAGAATCTTGTGATAACTTTCTTGCTTCTAACGTCACTAATCAAAATGGGAGCCTTGAGGATATGTAATTATGTAAGTCTGTCAGGATAGAGTTCAATCGCTGCTGAGCATCTCAATTTAGATGGATAGCAATGTGCAACTTCATACCGCGAAGTATTGGAAAAATTAGGATCAATGTCGAGATGACATTCCTGAAGATATTTTCTGCTCATCGCAATATTCATCAGCTGCTTGTAAGACGCAATGTAGCGGGAATGGCGAAGAGGGAACGTACCTTGATGAAGGGGCGGTAGAGGCGACGGCGGCGACAGCTGAAACGGCTCCTGTTTGATCTTCAGGGGATGAGGAGAATTCTGCATGCCGCTGAGTCCCGTGGTACCCAGATTGCCATTTCCCTGCTGCAGCTCCTGAAAACGCCGTTAGACTTTAATATCTTGCATTCTACAGATAGATTCGTTTAGTCATTTCCATTCCATACCGTTTTTCATTTCCATATTCCATATTCGTTTAGTCATTTCCATTCCATATTTCATTTAACTTTAATATACTACATGTAGGAATAAACACGTTAATATCTATCGATAATATACGTATGCTCGACGCAGCTGGTTAAAAATATCGAAACAAATTTTAATAGACAGATCGAAGTGATTTCGCGGGGCCTTAGCGAGATATTCGAACAAGCTCGGAGAACGCGCGGGCCGCGCGTATAATACATAAATCTTTGATAAAGGATGGCGCATCGACGAGGTAAATTCACGTCACCCTAAAATACCCCCTAAAACATAGTTCCTCGTGGAGTCCTCCGACGGAGGTAAACGAACCGGGGAATCACCGAGCGCGCGCGAGAGTAAAGCAGAAGACAGAGAGCGAAAGAGAGAAGGAGAGAGAAGTGTTGCGGGCCAGCGGACCAAGACTTTTGGCTTGGAGCTTGCGATGTTTGATGTTACCGTCGCCGGAAGCTTACAAACACCGGCTCGGTGTTGTGACATCGTATTATGCCGGCCGAAACTTACGGTCTCGCTAGATCGTTAATTTGCGATCCGGTTTTACGGCTCCTAGGTCGCTTCTCACGACCGGATTGCGAATCGTCGCGAAACCCGACGTGTATTAAAACGAAACACGTCTCGGCGAGAAGCAGTTCATTATTTCTCGGAGATGTAGTCGTTAACCCTACGGTGCCGGGGCTAAAAATCCGCCACGATCATTTCACTGCTTAATCCGTTTCCTACACGCTGGTAATTCAATCATCAAAAGGATCAAATATATTTCTTCCTTCTGTCTCGCAAAAGGCTTCCCATATAGTGCTGATTGTTAGTCTTTTTATTTCTTCTTCAATAAATACCAAATCTGCGCTTCAAGAATGTAAACACGAAAATTTAACTTTTGTACGCGAGTGCAAGCCTGTGATAGTGTACGGAAAAAAATTATTTGCTGCAGCAGCAAACTAATTTGCTACATATGGACAGTTAAATATAATTCGCTGTGTTAGCTACTTTTTCTTTGCTGCAGGAACCTATCTTATTACTATAACAAGAAAATCTGCTCTTACAGCAAGGAAAGTAGCTAATGTAGCAAATGTGCTACAGATGGGTAACTAAACATAATTTACTGCTTTAGCTACTTTTTTGTTGCAGGAGCAGATTTTCCTATTATCATAGTAAGGAAATTGACTCCTGCAGCAAAAAAAGTGGCTAATACAGCAAATTATGTTTAGTTGTCCATATGTAACAGATCTTTTTTTCCGTGATGGAAAAACAAAGACATGGACGCAAAACGTGGACGCAAAACGTGACATATTGTGTCACTAAGAAGAAAGGAAAGTTGAAACTGTAGTTACTGTTAATTGCATACGCTGTTGATTACGACAGTCCTATCGGTAACTTATTTGCGTCGGAAATAATCACGAGAGCCTTATCGTTTCCGGTCGAGATTACTTTGTTGCGATCTTCTTACGTTTGTTGTGGACATACCACGAATATATGAAGATCTCATCAACGCGTTGCAAAAAATCTGAGTGAACAATGATAAGGGAAGGGTAGAAGGGAGAAAAAGAAAGAGCTTTATCAGAGTTTCAATAAAAATTTGATGTCATGTAACGTGATATTTCTCGTGTATTATTTTTTATCGAAAATGATCATTTTAGATAAAATAACTATTTTAGATAAATTTTATTAAGTATGAAAATGTCCGAGCTATTTCTCTCTTTAGCTGCTAATAACGATTAAATGACGGACACCTCGATACTTTAATTAAAAAGGAGTAAGTTCCAAATTAATCAAAACATACGATTTAACTCTTTAACTTTACCCATATCCACATAATAAGGTCAAAAGATTGTTTCTTTCATTATAATATTTAACTTTTTTGGAACGATATCGTATATATAAAAGAATATAGTTCTAAGGTCTCGAGTGTTTTAAAATCTTTAATGACTTACATCATAATCGAAACGACATCTTCGCGTCAAGCGTAGAAGAAGTTTAACGTTCATTATCACGTGCTCAATCTTCTCGTCGAAAACTCTAAAGCTCTGGCGATTGAAGAGCCAGCTAATGAACGGTAACTGGAGTTATTATCGATTTTTAGCTCGTATTCACGAAGTCGATCGTCGCGCTGTCGATTGAATCGATAAAACGCACTCAATAACCCAATTTTAATCCATTCGACTATCATAACAAAAATAAATCACGCGTCACGCCGTTGGCGAAATTCCTCAATAACAATTAGGTTTTACACCTATCGTCGCCAAGTGATGAATTTAGTCGGGGCAGAAGAGTGCTAAAAGACAAACATTACTACTGCCTTACCAAAATAAATGTTTACTACGAAGTTCGTAGGCATAGAAGATCGCGTCGCTCTAACGCAGAATTCTAACAAATAATTTTTTCGTCTGCAATTTTTGTGAGATGGAATTTTATGCTGAAAGTTTGTACCGTGCCTCCATATCGTAACATTTATCTCCTAGATTATAAAATTAATTGTAACTACTCTACGCGATTACCTAATGTATCTAAAGTACAACTACAACTGCAGTTACAGTCACTGATACAGCCATCATTATTATCATCATCACAACCACAGCTACAACCATTACTACACAACAACTACAACCACAAATGGTAACATCGCTATATCCATTACAACTATATTCAGTACATTCAACACTGGATATTTATTTCTGGATAATGAAATATCTTTAATCTACTGCGGTTTGAATTTCATAGATTTTGGCTAAGTAAAACAAATAATGTATTATAACAAATATCGGGGAAGCATTGATGGATATAAAGGCAACTTTGGCGTATCGTCGCATAAATAAGTAAGCTAGAAAGTAAATCGGTATTAATGCATACAAATTTACATATTTATATGTAGCGAAAAATGGAAATTGCAAAATCCAGGGATATAAAACGTTGCAATTTAATCTTTCGCAATATAAGAGATTTTTTTTTTAACTCAAATGTAGACAGCAGTAAGATAATTCTTGAAAAAATAATATAATGTGTGGGTTATTATTATTATAAAATATGAAAAACCTGTCTATTTTATAGCAAGAAATTAAGCAAGTATCACAGTTGAAGTAAAATCGCAAGTATCGCAATTGAAGTAAAATCTATTCTTCATTAGACGTTATTATATGAATCCATTAAAGGTCCACTAATAGTATTTTCAAAATTGACATAAAAAATCGCATGCTCAAAAGAAAAAAGAATAAACGGTCGAAAAATTTCTGTTAATTGTCTGAAGATTTCTCCTGATCGCTGTATACATAATTCCTATCTTATTAATCAGGTAGCATAAAAACAACTTTTCGTTGAAACGCGTTAAGATTTAAGTCCACATGTGACTGTTACAATATTGTTTATGTACTCCGACAGAGACTCTAAACCTAATATTTACGAAACACGTTACTGTTAGGGACGTGTTATCTGACTTTCCTAATAATGGATAGAATATTCTAATTCCAATATTGCATTCATGTTATGATTATCAATCTACGTCACTCGAGTCAAGATTGACGACCCGCGAGAGGAAAGAAATATATTTGACTTGTTATCTTCGTATAAGCCAATTTTATTTAAGTCGTACTTTATCAAGTGTCCCAAATTTTTGAAGCTATTTAAATATCATGTGTATTGCAAAAAAATTCGCGACAAGTTAATTTTTTTCCACGAGAGGAACTTTTCATCACGTAATCAGTGATAACTTTAACTGTCGCATTTTTAATTATACGACATACTGTGAACTTCTACAATTCGTCCAAATGTTTTTTAACTTCGTTTTATTTGGTCTCTTATTTTTACAGATCTTCATATTTCACTGTATTGGAACATATATGTTGTATGTCTCCATTATATGGAAACATGTATTATAGTCAAAGGTTGGTTTGAGGAATTAGGAAAGGAAGATAAAGAAAGGAAGGAGAGAATATGGAATGATGAGTTAGATGAAGATAAAGGTAGGATGCTAAGGAAAGTATGGAAGGAGAGAGATAGGAAACTAAAAATAAAAAATTGTAAAAAAAGTAAAAATTGTAAAATTATAAAAATGTGAAACATAAAAAGGCGAAAATGTAAAAATGTAAAATGGCGAAAAGGTAAAAATATAAAAATATTAAAATGTAAAATGATAAGGTATAATAAGATAAGCATTAGATAATATAAATGTGACTGCAATATAAACGAGATAGAATTATAGAATAAAGAAAAATAGGATTATAGAATAAAGAAAGGCTATGAATAGGTAATAGGAGAAAGGGTAAGTAAAGAGATGTAGAAAATAGATAAGAAATAGGATAAGATGTGGATCGGATAAATTTTTTGTGAATGTAAACCAAGTCCCCTTCTTGGCTGTAGCTGAAGGAAATAAAACTATATACTAATATATTTCACTGTACGAAAGAATCTGCCACATCTCGTTGACATATAAATAAATAAATAAATAAATAAATTTTTACTCTTTTTAGTCGTATCTTCTTTCTCGTCTTCTCTTTAGAACGCACAAGGTTACGTTCAATTTCGATACGCAAAATACAAAAATACGTGCAGCTAAGAAAAACAGATCTGTAATAAAACAGATCAATAAAGTTTTGATCAAAATTTCAGTGAATTTCGAGATTCGCGATGTTGTGCAAAATTGTCGCGAAATAAATCTCGACAGAGACGTAGATGGTGAGCCGTTATGAAACTTTCGAGATCATGACCTCCGACTTCTTTCTTTTTCGCTCTTCTGTTGCAAGATAACGAGAGTATATGTAACATTAAGCTGATCATTACGCCGTGTTATAAAAGAGGGGAACTCCGCAAGTAAATAAGTGGACCTCTAAAAATGCGATTGTGTGTGTCGAATCGTCTCACCAATATGGAGGATCAATTCCTCAGAAGTGATTCCTTCTAATTAACATATAAGTCACATATAATAAAACATCGCGAGTATCCTCTATTACTCTGGTGTCCTCGAATATATAGTGTTTTGTCTCGACCAATTGATTTTACATAATTTCGTGAAATGTATTTGTTTAAAGTCTCTTAATCGAGTTATAATTTTCTTAGAAATTCTTTCCAGAAATATTTCTCATCGTTAATTTCGCTAATTTTTCTACGAGGAACCAATTAACAGGGAATACGCTTTTTCCGATTAAATTTTTAACGAAATGAGGTTTTCCTTACTCCGGAAACCGGAATGATGTGCGAGACCATCCTGGATCTGTCCGCGGATGTGTAATTCATAAAGGCGCCGACCGTCCGTACCGCAGCATTTACAACGACAATGTTGCTGCAACTCCTCCCGATCGGTGGACGAATTCTCCACAATAGTGCCGCCTTTGATGATTGCTTCGACGACTTTGGCGGATCCTCGATATCGGTCCTTCGAGAGATCGTCAGACTTCCAATATTCGAAATCTTATTTCACTGGCACTTCGAAATCGAAATTCACTTCGAATCCGAAATCTTGCTTCACTGACACTTCGAAATCGAAATGCTTCGAATTGAGGATCGCTTTACATTTTCGAGTGAGTCATTAGCGTGGAAGTTGGCAAAGAGAATTAGGGAATGTATCTTGAATGTGTCTGGTAAGCGCAGCCAGAAAATCTGCAACAGAGTAAACGCACATTTTCTGTGACATCATTTATTATGATATCATTCTGTGATATATTTTTATTAATTTAAACACATATAATAACCGCCTCCCCTTTCTCTCACAAATGTATTACGTAATCTGCATATAACAGAGATTTCTTTGATATGAATTATGTTAAATCTAGAGAGATTATGTAAAATCTGGAGAGCTGACTGCGATTATAATAGCATTTATAAAACGCAATCAGAATTTTCTACTCTGCAATTAAATTTGATATAAGTATTTTGGATATTCTCGCAATACATCGCAGTTTCTAATGTGTACTGTCGGTTTATTATACGTTTCGAAGGATTGCTATTTTTCCAAAAGATCCAAATCACGGCGCTCTATTTTCACGAGCGGCACGGGACGGGATGATGAGATAAGGGACGAGGTTTCTACCCGCTGACTGACGAGTTCAACGGGATGACGGGTATGCAACAGCTGAACACTTAGCATCCTGAGCCGATGACAAGGATGGAAGGAAAGGAATCGTCTCCAGGGACTCATTGGGACTTCCGCCGGCACGGAGACAGAGATTCTCGCCAGAGAGGCTCATAAATCCTATTCTCGCTCAATCGGTGCGCACCCACTATTTACGAGTTTTCCCGCGTGACCCTTCTTTAACACGCATTAAGTGCCGCAACGCACTTCGAGGGCCTATTTTCCTTTTGGATCACCACAGTGTATAGATATTGTATATAGATATCGTATTTTATCGTTTTCAACACTTTCGTCGACGTAAAGATTATTGGTTGATAGCTCATGATAAACATGCTACTTGAGATCGTAATTTATCACTTTGAATTAATAACATATGAAATTAACATAAAAATATAATAAAATCGTCGATACAGGAATACATTATCGATACATTATCGATATTGTGTGGATATTGTTAATTGCATTCACAAATTCTTCAGATCTTTTATATGATCACGTACGACACATGGCGCCTCAGAAGAAACAAAAACGAGAAATTTTTGCTTGTCATATAATGCTTAATCTTACAGTCGTCGCGCTACTTTTCGAGTACAAGTCGACGCATGGGATCTTGAGAGACCTCAATATAAAAAATTATTTTATACCTTTTATGTTGAGAACTTGAATATTTTCTTTATTTAATTAGATTTTTGGGTTCATGTAAAAAATAAGAAAGGACTATTTTGGATATAATATTCTCTTAAAGACTCCATGCGACTACTGTAGGGTTAATAACGTAATTACAATCTCCGCGAACGTTTTCAAGTATCTGCGGAATTTTTTATTACGCATCAATGAAGTTTTATCATTCTTACAGTAATCGACATAAAAATATTTATATTCTTTGGCAGGAAATCATTGCGCCGATTAGATTATATATTTTTTTATAACATGACATTTTGTGTTTTCGTTGCTAATGTAATTAATCGTCTGTTTGCAATGCAAATGGTCACAGACGATAAGAGATGTAAAAATATTTTACTAATCAGCGCGAGCTCGATGTTTATTGTTTCTGAATCCTTTTAATATACAATTTTCAATGTTTCTAAACAATTTAATAAGCATCAAACGAGGCGATTTATATAGTAAATTATGACATGCTGTCGTACACGAGATTATCACTTTCTAACAGTCTGGATACAGCTTGAGATATTTCTAATTATTATCGGAACTATATTTGACTCGCTAAATATAAACAGAATATAAGCGCGTGCGAATTGTAAATGCCAGGCTCATTTTTCATTACTTGCGCTATTTACAAACTTCTACTGAACTTTCGATTAAACTTGCCACAAATCACCGCACATACTCTTACATTTCTTATCGTTTTACGTCCTTTTCTTACATGCGAATATTTCGACCTCTTGGCATACATTTGTATAATTTACGATTTTCCAAGAGTTCACTCACGCACGAACTCTCTTCTCTCTGTCTTACTTTATGTGCTCTCTTGTTTTTATGCGTATTTATCGTTCTTACGTGTAAAGACGGCCAATAATTCGCGGATTTACGACGCATATGGAGAAGCGCGAGCGAAGTTGTCGCAATTCTGTACACGATCGTCAAAGCGGGGCACGCGGCGAGCGTCGGCGCCAACCTTTTAGTAATGAGGAAAAAGCGCTTATCTACAGCGGTGCAGCAAGAAGAAGAAATATTTATCTCGCTGTTTAACAAATACCACGTCGGGGTCCTGCACAGATCCCGGCCAAAGTTTACAAACTCGCCGCGATCTCTCGCGCGCGCCATTGAAAGAAGCTCTTTTAAGATAGTCAAATTGTTATACAAAATCACGGCACGCTTCGCGACGATACTTTTTCTTCCACTCAACGTTCTGACTACTTGACGGCACGATAAATGCGGATTCCCATTCATAAGAGCGACGTCCGCCGTCGCTCGCTGGTGCGACGCATTCGATCGCGTCCTTTTATGTTTCTTACGATCACTGACATCGAAATGCTTTTCAAGTATATCTGTCGAAGAAGAGATTTTCCTTTTGAGACGCCGATTGTGTACAGGCAAAATAACGTGTTCATCGTTTTCGATGCTAGCCACACGTAGCAAATAAACGTTGACTCGGAGAAAAAGCGTAGAAACGTACGAAATATAATTAGAAATGTATCGGCGTGCATGAAAAATCAAGGCGTGTACACAGAGAATATTTTAGAATAAGGCCGGGAGCACAAACTTTTGCATAACACATGCATAACGCATACATATAAGGGAATCAACCAATCAAAGTCCTTCATTTGCATCTTGAGGAGGGAAATGAAGAAATCTAATTGCTATGCGTTATGCAAGTCTGTGCTCCCGGCCTAAGAATTACAATCGGACTTTGTAACCGAGAAATGTCATTCTGCGGAAATTCACCTCATATGCGTTACTTATATTTTAGGAATTGAAATTGTGTTAAAACACTTGCTATATATCCAGCAAAATATAGTATGTTCCTTAACAAAATGGACTTTACTAACAATCTATTTCTGGGCTATTAAAAACATAGTAAAGTTGAAGCGAATTTATATGGAAAAACAACTATAATATTCTCTTCATGTATAAGTATAGCGTACAAAATCTCGACCAAGAAAATCCGATATGAATTTTGTCAAATAGCAAGCGATTTATAGTTGCACGTAGAGCACTTGAGGTTATCATCGAACTATCTTCACGCTATATTCACGACTCTCACGCGCTGATCGTTGTAACCCGGTTTACAAGCAATCCGAATCTGCGATCAGCAGTTCGACGATAAGAAAATGCTCGCGTGAAGTGCGCTGTTCTACCGCCAAGGACGCGACCCTTTGATCGAGTCGCATCGACAAGTTTCGCCCGCCGGTGACAACAAAGATAGCCATATCAGCATTGCTATATCGTTACCTGCTGCGTCGTGTATCCTGCGGACCGAGACTCTCCTCCGCCGGAGCACTCTGTAATTCACCGTGTCGCAAAACGCGAAACTCGCGAACGAGACGTCGGATGGGTGGACCGCGCGCGAAAACGGACACGAGCGAGGAGACGAAATCAAGGCGAGAGGCGAGATCGAGACTGGGCCGTTAAAGTGCCGCGAGCGCGATCGGTGACGCGCGCGCTCCTGCGACGTGAAGGTAGGCGGAGTCGCGTTCGGGCGCGACTTCAAGCCGCCTCCCTCGGCGAACCCGATGCGCGCCGACCGACCTCGCGGCAACTTCACGTCACGTCGCCTCGCGTCGTGTCGTGTTCGATAGTGCGGATTTAAGTTTGTTACAACCCTAACAGAGTACCTTCGACTAATGCACGTTTCCAGCACAACGTCGCTTCATCCTTGATCTAAGCTCAAACCTTTGTCTGAATAATTTCAATTAATAAAATCAAATTAATAGCGTTTTCAAATGCACGGATTTTAATCGACCCGTGGTCGATTAATGACATCATAAGCCTATATTAACAAATCACAGGGCTTGGTGGTAGAGGCTTTGTGAATACTTTATTAATCGACTCCGGTTGAACAAAATCCGTGCGCTACATGATTTAATTGATGTTAGTATACACGGAGAGAATTTTAAAGTAAAAGTTATTATAAAATGTTGTAACCGAGAAATCGAAGATCAACATTCTGCAGTAATTTACTATCCTTTTATTTCATACGTGCTATTTATATTTTAAAAACTGAAATGTGTGCTATTAAAACATTTACTATGTTTCTCGCAAAATCTGTTATGTTTCTAGTGAAATTTACTATGTTTCTTAACAAAATAAATCTTACTGATAATCTAATTCTAGAAGGGGAGAACTACTACAAAACATAGTAAAATTGAAAAGAATTTATATGGAAAAAAAAGAACTATATAATATTCTCTCTGTGTAATAATGGATATAAAACAAACTTTCAAAAGCATATTAGTACACGAAAAAAAAGGTTTGGTTGAATTAACCAAATATCTGGTCGAATATGAACGATCCAGAAATCCCGATTGAAGTAACCCGAATTCTGTTTAAGTTAACAAGATTTTTGGTTGACTTAAGCAGAATTCGGATTACTTCAATCGGAATTTCTAGATCGTTCATATTCGACCAGATATTTGGTTAATTCAACCAAACTTTTTTTTCCGTGTGTCGATCTACAACCTCGCTTTAAGCTTTAAGTCGTAAGCAACTGATCGATCCACCAATCACAATCGATTATTCTTGAGACGTAAGGAGAATAATTGACTGTGGTTGGTCAGTTGCTTAAGGCTTAAAACTTAAAGCGAGGTTGTAGATCGACACTCATCCCTTGTCCACAACCTTGCTTTAATTCTTAAGCCATAAGAAATTGACCAACCACAGTTGATTATTTTTTAAATAATCGATTGTGGTTGGTCAATTTCTTACGGTTTAAAGATTAAAGCACGGTTGTGGACAAGGGGTTAGACATCTTGATTAAAGGCTATAGCATACAAAAAAGGCTATAGCATACAAGTAATAAGGTTTAAGCAATAAAAAAATCACCAATCATAATCGATTATTTCTGGATCGTAAAGAGAATAATCGACTATGATTGGCTAATTTGCTTATTTCTTTCATTTTTCTATAATGTACAAGCCTAACACATAAACGTGTTTTTCATTACGTCTTGTTACGTATATTAGATGCTTAAATAATTTTATTCAACCTGTATGACTGCATCGATTAAGATACGTGTTTTTTCAGATAATATTTAGTGAATAAGCCACAGCTCCTCAGAACGGGCATCCAAATATTTTAACACGCGAGACACATTTAATCGGTGAAAGAAAAAGAAGACGTGATAAGTCAATTGTTGGTCGTGGCGGACAAATATTATGTAATTACGCTGACGTTACATTCCGCACGAGGCGGGTTAAGCAACTATTGTTTTACTTGGTAATCACCGACTAGAATCGATGTCATGAAATTAAGGTCAAGAGAACAAGGCCGCATGCCGAAATCGCTGACCACTGTCAAAGATGTGCAAGTTACGCTGAACACACAAGATTAAATATGCTGGTTTTATAAAATCAGAAGTGATTCTATAGAATGCAATGTAGGAATTTTATATAACGCAATGATTTTATAAAAGAAGTAGTGATTGCGTATAATGGCTGCGAATTTTCTAAAATTGCTAAATTAATCACTTTCATGAAAAAAAAATTTGTTTTTGAATAATTCATTAAAGATAGATCTCTTTACTGGTTGTTTAAAATGTGTTTAAGGAGATGTGTTTAAACTGTCTTGCAAACGAGTTAAATGTACAGTTTAATACTATATAAGATCTAAAGTACATTCCAAGTGCAAAAAACTTAAAGTTAAAATCTAAAAAGCAGACGTTGCATGAATTTCACTTAATATTAAAATTTCAAATAACACGTGAAAAGATATAGCGAGGTAAATCCCTCGACAGCGCAGAAAAGTGTTTTTCAACAAAGTTCCCAACGAATGCGTGTATCATTCGATCACTTCGTATATAAATGTTTTTATCGAACTGTATATTTATATTTCTTGATTCTGCACGACGGGTTTTACGCTACAACATGAAAAAGGACAGATATATTAAAAGACAGGCGAGACTATGGAGAGACCGACGTATCGATAAAAGAAGAGAAGGCTGCCGATAACCAGCGAAATATCGCGTAAACGAGACCTCACGTGGTAGGGGAATAACGGAGACCGCGACGCCATGTTGGGGCGGCATCGGCGAGTTGTTCGTCCCGTGCGATTGGTCGAAAGCTTGCTTCAAAATATCGACTCGACGCGCACTCGCATTCAACCCGGTGACTCCTCGCGGAGCTTTGCGTTCGATTCGCGTTCAATTCGCGAATCGCACCGACCAGCAAGGCACTGGAAGGCACGAATTTGCCGTTTAATGGCGAGCTTTCCAACCGCAGATTTCACAAACGCGTGCTCCGCTGTAATTTCGAGCGCGATCAAAGAGCTTATTTTCAGGCCGTCCTAAATTCATACTTTGAGAAGATAGAGACCTGATCACACCTAATCGAGTAAATCGATTCTCGACTGATGCAATGACGACGATGCTCTCACAAACTTCAGACTTTCGAAAAAATCAACTGGAAATTGCAAACTTTCGAAAAATTCTACACAGATAGAACGATTTGGTTGAATCAAACAAATATACTGCTCTGGAATGGTCCAAATTTTGTGATTAATCGAACGAAGTTTTGTTTGACACAACAAAAATATTTAGTTACAGCTTAGTTCCAACAAAATATTTTTGTTGTGTCAACCAAAAAATTTTTTGTTTGGATTATTTTAAAGAAACGTTTATTTGATTCAACAAATCGTTCTCTCTGTGTAGTAAACTTTCTGTGTAGTAAACTTTCATCCCAATAAAAATCAGCAAGATTTACCTTTTCGAATAATGACTTTAGTATGATGGAGATCTATATATCCTTTTACATAAAAATTATAAGATGTTAGCACTCTGTAGAAGTGACGAATATGTAGGAATGTGACGAAATCGCCATCTGTAACAATAAAGCGTTAATTTGCAATTTATAATACATTTACCAAAGATCGTATGAATTTAATCTGAACGCGTGCAAATTTCGCAGAACCTGAATATATATATCTCATCCGAGCTTATTTTTCAAGCCGTTTCAAAACTAAATTTTTATTAAACAAAAATAGAATAACGTTATACACATACATACAGACATAAAGCTGCGAAAAGCTTCGTAACATTTCTCGAAAATGTAAATTCTAGGCACTTTCGAAATGAAATCCTTAATAGCGCCTGATCCAAACACTCCCCGTGATATTGATCCTCTTAACGGGGATCTACGGAAATCGCGAATCGGAGATCGGTTTGGCGACAGGAAGGGAAACAAATGGGTACAACGGTGGTCAAGCGTGGCCGGATATTTTTCAACAGCTGCAATGGCCGAGTGTGCGAATTGTTGACCGAATGCTGGGACTTATGGACGCCGATGTTGCTGATATAGCGGGGTATTGTTAACCCAGCACAATGACCGTGTTTAGCAACATCGACCGGCCCGGTCGCGTTCGATTGTTCCTGCCTGCCTGCCTCGCTGTCGCGCACCCACGCGCTACTGTATTATCGTCGACAAGTTAATTAATGCACCGTGAATGATAATTAAGTCTGTTCTGAAGTCGATATTCATTATAAATCACTTTTTTTACTTTACCCGCGGACACGCAAATTTTGTTCCGGAAGCCATTGTCGCGTCTTAACACGCCGGCATGTTCAGAACTAATTTAAGTCATTAGCGACATTATTAATCATAAAATTAATCGAATGGAAAAGAATGGAACTTGTGGATATATCCGGATTAGTATGCACTTATTCTTATGCTATATATCGATTGGTTAATTAAAGCGAATAAAAATGTAAAGATATAGAAATATAAGTTTTAGGCTTCTTTCTCAGGAATTTGTTATATTTTTTGTTTAAATTTCTCCGCTTGAAACGTTAAGTCTTACTTAGGAAGTATTTGAATTAATTTGATTAAATGGAGAAAACAATACATTTATGGATTTACCCCAATTTGACTTTCGTTCTGAATATGCTTGCATCGAATTTCTTGTCAATAGCGATTCATTACCGAGAAAAAGCCGATAAGTTGCGACAACCAAGGAACCTTTATCCTTCAATCTAGTTGTATCAGAGCACGCTTGAAGAAACAGGAGAAGTAAAGGGAGTCCTTGTTTTGATTGGGCAATGTCAAAGCAAACTGGCTCTCTCCCGACCCGAACTGATCTCTCTTTCTCTCTTTCACCTTCTTTCTCTCCCTTCTGCTCTCCTTTTCTTCCTTCTCGTGAGCTCAAGCTCACCCTTCACTTTTTACTGCCGTTTTATAGTCGTTTGTTTGTCGCGGCGAGGCGAGACAGGAGCGATTACCACGCGGTCACGTTCCGTGCAGAACGGTATCGCGAAGTATAGTCGTGACTAGAAGCTGTTCGTCTGTCGTCTTATTCAAAATGCGTTCAAAGTCAGTTACCTAATCTCCGCCGTACGATGGATTAAATCGCTGTTGTATCTCTTCATCCTGGCTATCTCCGTCCCAGTGCACGTCACATTTTCTAACTTTCTAAGAGCGTGTCTATATCTAAAATTGAAAGAGAACTTATTGCTTCGACTGTCAAAATTGCATTCTATTTGAATACAACGCAACGCGATTCTTACACTGAGACATAAGTTTAATATTTATAACTACAATCACATAGAGAAATAAGTACTATAAATTATGGACTAGAAATTTTGTTTTAATTATATTCTACTATAATGTTAGTAACACTAACCTTATATGCATGTTACTACTACCATTTTCGTTTTGGAATAACCAAAAAATATGGTTGAAGTCAAAAATAACAATAATTTTAGTTAGATCAATCATTTCTTTTTCTCAATATATCTCGCGACATTCTTGCGGTGGCAAAACCAAATTTGCGTCTAAAACCTTTCGCTTCAATGAACTGAAATTTATTTGTCTTAATGCATCAGATGGTATCGAGTCGCGTAAAACTGAATATATGCTGAACGAAAGAACAACGAATAAACAGTAAATCTGTGAATACATTTGCGTCTAACTTTATTCGATAAAATACTTTATGAGCGAACTAGTCTGAATGCGAATAAAACTGTTCGTTAAGGCATACATATTCTTTTAATGATAAAACAAATATTTGTATTCATTGTTCATTTTCTCAGTATACGCCCGGCTTTATGTGCCTTCTACAACGACGTGCGGCCACTGTCATCCTCTGAGAGGACCTCGTAAATTATTACGAGACTAAGTCGTGGCTTCATATTTTAGCGGCCACGAGGCGTAAATGTTTACGTTAAAAGCGACCCACCGTCGCACAATATTACCTTTTACGCGCCTGACGTTCCTTGTACGCGCGAACGAATTCCTCGTGGTCCTCGGCCTGCTAAGCAGCGATACTCCGCTCGTAAAAATTCCCCCGTTGCTTTGCCGTCCTCCCATACCAAGCGATAGATTGGTTCCAAACAAATAATATAAAGCTCCATTCACGAGTCAATCGAGAGAGGACCGCCGTCAATCGGAAACACGTACCTCGAGCCGATCTAAACTTAATGTAAATCGAGTCAGAGCTTTGACACTTTTCGTTTCTTTTCACTAAAGTGTTTCTCCTTCAGTGTATTCTTCACTGAAATAGTACACTTACAATTGGTGGTTCAGTTGTAAGTATAGTACTGCAATTAATAAAATTTCACTGAATAGTTAACAATTAATAATAAAAACTGTTCCAATTATTGATGCATTTCGCAAATATAGATAATATGTACACATATCACACAGGAGCTGTTAATTCTGTCATCACAAATGCAGAAAGTTGGACTTGGCACAATGTATAACGACATGTGTACTATTGATTTTGCAGTGAAATCTTCCACTAGTCAAAATCAGTGAGACATAAAATAAAGCAGTAAAGTATTTCTACTGAGAATCAGAAATATTTACTGATTATCAATGAAATACTCTCCACTGATTCAAGTTATTCACATTAGGAACATTTTTACTGATTCACTCTAAGAGAGCTGGAATGAGACAATGAGACAATGATAAAATAAATAAATAACTCGTTCTACATATTCTTCTCTACCTCAGACAGCACAAAATATTTACAAAATATTTTAGAAATATAGATATTAAATATTTTATAAATATTCAAATGCCTGAGATTTTCAGGTATAAAAAGGTTTATAATAAATATTTAAAAATATTTATGAAAACATTTTATGAAAACATTTTTCATAGATACTTTTAAGAAAAAGATCATAATTTATGAAAGATTTATGGTAAATATTTTTCATAAATATTTTTAAATATTTATTATAATCCTTTTTATACCTGAAAATCTCGGATATTAGAATATTTATTTATTAAATTTATTTATTAAATTATTTAATATCTATATTTCTAAAATATTTTGTAAATATATTGTGTGCTGCCTAGGATGTTTGTGAATCCATAAACTCGAGTTATTTTTAGAATTTTCGCGATTTTCACTATCAAAGTGTCGCGAGTAAATGATTGAAGACTTAATACAATTTGCAATATCTATTGAGGGTTATGTTTGCAATTTTCTTACCTCGAGATACTGGATCTGTTTGTTTCTCGCACATTTCGTGTATCTTACACGTAATTTACATTAAAAGTTATACAAGCAAGTGCAAGTGACTTCGACAGGATCAAAAAGAAGATAATCGTGTACGAAAATATAAGAAATGCACACAACACGAACTAAACTACTACATTCAAAATTACTAATGGCTGTTTTTCCGGTTTATCGCTCTGAAGTGAAACGCAATATAAAACGATAAAAACTATAATAAAAATCGATTGTTCGGAAATCGATATAAAATGTTCAAAAACTTAATATAAACTTGATATAATAAACTATTGGAGCAATATTTATGTTTAGTTAAGAAATAAGCTGCGATATTTTAGCTTTAAGAATTGACTTTCAATGAAAATATATAAATCTGTAACCCCTTGTCCACAATCTTGCATTAATCTTTAAGCCGTAATAAATTGATCAACTACAGTCGATTATTTAAAAAATAATCAATTGTGGTTAGTCAATTTCTTACGGTTTAAGAATTAAAGCAAAGTTGTGGACAAGAAACTGTATCGATAATTACAGATAACTTCAGGTTCCTCAGCTTTGAACATGCAGCGCCATCTAACGAGAATCGGGGGAAATTGACGATTACCGGCCTGCTGTTGTCCCGTGGTCCGCTATAACTTATAAGAAGCGAACCTATAAACGCGGCTACTCGATTATCCAGATTCATTGAACGGTGCAAAATTTACTGGTTTTAACATGGACAACGAGAGCGATCAGGAGAATACGATCGAGGACGATTATTACACCTTTCTAAATATCCCGAGAAACGTGAGGATGTCCAATAACTTGTTATGATAGTTCTAAAAATTCCCGGTTCCATAGGAAGTAGAGAATAGTTTAGGTTCTCCACGTGGACCTTCGTCTTTTTAATGCTGACGTAATGCAATCGGTTCTGCAAGAAACTTAGTGTTGTTTTTTACAACTAACCTGTGCCATTTGACTAACATTATGAACATTAATTACAATGTTACAAACACTTTGACAGTGTCAATCTAGTATTGTCAATTTTTACATCTGGAGCATTTCTTGCTACAATAAAGTTCTCTACTGAATATCATAGAAATATTAGTAATAGTAATGTTTTATATTTGACCCTCATATAGTTTTCTTTTTCATAACATTTATATATATACAGATGATGTAACCAAGAATAGTTGTTACAACTATATATTTTATTGCTTTAGGCTAGTCCTGAAGATATCAGCAATGCATATCGCAGACAAAGTAGACTCTATCATCCTGATAAACATACAGATCCAACGCTTAAAAAGGAAGCAGAAATTCTCTTCAATCGTACCAAAAAAGCGTATGAAGGTTTGTGTATGATTAGATGTTAACATTTATACTTATATTTGTCTCAGAAATACATCAGTTTTTAGGTATCACTTTGTTATATTTTAGTCAAAATTTTGAAGTTATCTTTGATTAACATGTGTTATCTCATTTATACTATCAATCATTAATTGAGATATAAATTGATTTTGGTATAGTTTATTGTAATTACACATATATAAAAGCGAAGGAATAAAATAAGGGGAAAATTAAATGATAAAAAGTTAATAAGGTAGGACATATAAAGCTACAGCAAACAGGAAAAATCAAAAACTCTTGAAACTCTTAAACTTAAAATATTCAAAATAAAGGCTGTACAAGAGATCTTAATGTCTAGCAAGAAAGAAGAGAGCTTTCCATTAGCATTTGTTTTTGGTATATCTCGCAAACTCCCAATTTCCTTTTTTTTTATTTTGATGATTTTACTGAACTTGGGACTTAACCCTTGCCTAATGTGTGGCTCCAGATTTGCAGTATTGATTATACATATATTATATATTTTTTCATTTGATTAATTATATTTAAAAATAACATTTAATATTATAGTATTGAGCGATCCACATCAGAGAGCGATTTATGATTCACTGGGAATACGTGGATTAGAAACAGAGGGATGGGAAATTGTACAGCGCACAAAGACACCTCAGGAGATTCGGGAGGAATACGAGAGATTGGCCAGGGAGAGAGAAGAGAGACGTTTGCAACAGCGTACGAATCCTAAAGGCACTGTAACGGTAAACATCAATGCTACCGATCTTTTCAGTAAATACGACGAGGATTACATCGATAGGTAAGATCAATTTCTAAAAATTACCGTAATAAAGCATCAGTACTGATAGTGAGAAACGATAATTCAAGTTATACTTATGTAACTAATAACTTTGAACTTTGTTATAGCAGTGGGTTTTTCTCATGCGTTGAAGTTAGTGGGATGTCATTTGCGCAGTCTATCGAAGCGCCTCTTACGTTGAAAGACACGGTAACTATGTCCGGACAACTTGGTACTCAAAATGGTACGGGTTCCGGGTCGATTAATATCTCGGCGAAACGATTAATATCTTCAAAAGGTTGGGTAGAAGCCGAGATTGGAGCTGGTAACGGCCCGACGTTTTCACTCAAAGGATTTCGTACGTTGACGAAAAGATTATTCTGTGATGCAGCAACAATAGTGCAATTTACATCACACGGCATAAAAACTGGTTGCGTGGGAAGTACGTTTATTTGTGAAATTGTATATCATTCTGCATTTCACGCAAATATCGTATTCTACCCCATATCTTTTTCACACACATTCTTTTGATAAAATGTGTTTTTAACTTAGATAAACATGTTTGTGACTTTAATAAGTAAAAGGTACCTATTTTAAATATACAAGATGTTTCTGATTATAATTCTGATTATAGCTAAGATTATAATTTTATTTTTGGCTTTAGCTAAGATTATAGCTAAAACCAAAAATTCTCTATTAATATTTAACTCTATTAATATTTAACTCTATTAATATTTAACTCTTATATTGATAATTCCAATAATTGCACTGACTCTGATAACTGGAACAGCTCGTATTCAGATACCATTTAGCAAAAGTTAATATAAGATAGGAAATACTAGCAGGGAATATATAAGTTCATTTACAGCTCTTGCAATGCAATTGGACAAGCATACAGTAGGATACCTCACATATAGAAATGGTATACAGGATGCTATGAGCACTATGATTGTGAGAGACACATCCCGATCGTACATTGCATTCTCCATACATTTTGGACTTCTACATTCTTTCATCAGCCTTAATTACACCTATAAGATGCAAGAGAAAGAACTCAGGCTTCGTAGTAGTATCAAGTTGGTATTGCCTATAGAAATTGTTTATTTATCATATTTCTTTCTGTTTCCAGAGATGCACGTTTGCTCATAACCGACTTTGTTATAATCTGTACAGAGCTGGCACTTTCGGCGGGTTTCTCGAATACGGTGTGGAAAAAAAGGTCTCTCAACACAGCTCGGTCTCGGCAGCTGTACGCGTCGGTGTGCCAACTGGCGTCACGTTAAAACTTAAACTGAGTCGTGCCTCGCAGGCATACACGTTCCCTATCCATTTGTGTGACGAGGTTCTTCCAGCTCCTGTTTTCTATGCCACTGTGGTTCCAATTGTAACATGGACAGTTATTAAAAAACTCATAATCGATCCGGTAGTAAAAGAGCGAAAAGAGCGCGAGAAGGAGAAGCAGAAGGAGATGTACAAATCCAGAATATTAGAGAAGCAAAGAGAAGCCAAAGCTGCCATTGAACTGATGAAGGAAACTGTCAGCAGGATAAGAGCCGAGGAGGAATCTAAGAAAGGATTAATTATTACCAAAGCGCTATACGGCCGATTTGTCTATCCTCAACAAGATAGATCTAATTTGGAAGAAAGTGGACATAGAGACGAAATGATAGATGTGACGATTCCTTTACAATGTTTAGTCAAAGATTCCAAATTGATTCTTCATAAAGCATCTAAGGTATGCCAGATGCTCTAATCATATTAGTTCCCATCATATTTTAATTGTACACAGATTTAAGACATAAATTTGTATTGCTAATTTGTTTTAAATAATATATAAGAACATATATATTACTTGTAATTATATAATCGGATATATTAACTATTATTGTATAGCTGGTAATGTATTATATCATTGTGCAGAGTCAACTACCTGGATTCTATGATCCATGTGTGGGAGAAGATAAACAACTTTTGGTACAGTATCTTTTCCACACACAAACACATGAATGTGTCATACGAGACGATGTTTCTCTTAGGATACCAGTTTCATGTAAGAATTAATTTTTATTAGTCCGTTCAAAATCGAAAAAAAATGCAGTAGCGTCTCGATGTCAAATACAAAAAAAAATAATGACTATATATCTTGACGTGTTCATATCTTTTTATATTTTCATATCTTTTAACATTTAGATTTATCGTTCTCTCTCTCATGTTTCAGCGCATAAAGTGAACACTACCTGACGTATACGGTCGATGTTAAAAACAAAACGCAGTCGCCGCAAACCTCATCTGTGATCGGCATATTACTGCAGTGTAGACTGGTTAACTCTTAGAGATTTAATTTTACATAGATGATGAAAAATACCTAGTGTTCGTTGATCTTCATCGTTTATATATTAGTATTGTCTTCTCTCAGTAAAATATTTAATTATTTGAAAATAGTCATGTAATTCAAAATGTGAAAGAATCGTCTTAGAAGACGTACATACACATTTTGTTGTACTGTGTTAAAAAAGACACGTATTAAATGAGATCGTGTTTTTTTTTTAATGATCTTTTCAAAAAGTATCTAGAATATACAATTTAAAATGCATATATATATATATATATATATATATATATTAATTTTAAATTGTATATAATTTCTACTTACTAAAGAAAGTAGAAATTTATGTTCAAGATATCTTGTGAACAGAACAAAACATAGTTAACCTAAATAAAAGTCTACTGCCTATAGAGATATTAATAATTATATATATATACACACACACATATATACATATATATGTTATTATATTTTGAGGTCATATTGATCTTTTTAAGACCTTTGTATTTTAAACTGTCATATTGATCTTTTTAAAACCTATTATCATAGTTGGACCCAATATCAAGTTGATTTATATTTTAGATATAAATCGGTTTATATAGCTATATACTAGGTGGAGTAGGTATACAATTTGCATTTGTGTATAAGGACATTTGTTAATTAGATGCACAACTGATTATTAATAATAATAATTTAAAAAGTAATATATTACAAGGCAGAATCAATTGTATAAAATAGTTACCAATTTGAATGATGTTCCTATACATGATTGTATGTATTGTGGAACATGCAAGATATATTTGTGTGTACATCAATTAAAAAGATTACAAACAAGTTGATATGGAGTCATGAAATAAACTTACTTCACAAATTATATGATGGAAACATTTATTGTCAAACTAAGATATTATTTTGTTCAAATTTTCTGTCAACACATTTGTTTTTATATAATTTGTACTCTCTAAAACTAAATAATTCTAATAAATTCATTATATGTTTGTATTTAACATAACATTATGCAAAAGAGTATTTGTACTTGTACTATCAGGTAAGAATTTCTTAAACATATTTAATTCATCGTTTTTTATCTGTAATTGAGACAATGGAGTCCAAGAACGATCATGTTCTAATCTAAAGGAACCTTTGTAACTTTGTGATGGTATAAAATCACCCCATTCCTATATAAAAAAAATAAATTATAATGTGAAAATAGTTTATATGAAAATATTACTTACCTCTGGGTTAATCATAGAGAAATAAAATTGTCCTGATTCTCGTTGATACAAATGATATACTTGACCAGGTTGTTTTACAAAATTACAAGCAACATGATGTAACTTTGCATTTCGTTCTGCTTCTAATAAAATTCCTTCAGCTTGTTTTTGCAAAAATTTTATCTGTTCAGCAATCACTTGTAATTTATTATATGCATTAGCTTTTATACAGCTATCAGCCTGTATGAGAAAATAGTATATAATATGGTAAATCAAACTAATAAAAATACAAATTACATAATTTAAAAGTTACAAATATTATGTAATTATTTTCTATTACCTTCTCTATTTCTGTCACTAAAGCTGTTAAATCCTGTCGACTTGATTTAGCTACAGCAGTTGGATCTACTAATGGTATACCTTGTGGTACAATATTTCGTTCTACTAAATTTGTTGCTATAGCAAAAATTGTTATTAGTGAATAAATATTACAATAACACAAGAATATTAATTATCAGAAATTATGGGATTAATTAGACGCTTCATTTTATTATAACGTCATTAATATCCTTATAAAATGTTTAATGAATTGTTCGTAATGATACCTTTAATTGCTGTATTTTGTAATCCAACTACTGTATCCATTGTATCATCATTATCCATATTATATAGTATATATATTATATTATATATAAAAAAATTGTTATATAGAATAATTACAAAAATTGTTTAAATATATAAAACGCCATTAAAAACGTGACAAGTTAGTTGGACTTTCCCAATATTACGAACATAAGGTTAATGGTCTGTTCTTTTCAGCTGCACTGCTGAACTGGTGCAACAAGTTAAAGTGAGACAAGTATATATTTTCTTCCTCTAACTTATTGCACTAGTTCAGCAGTGCAGCTGAAAAGAACAGACCACAGATTGTGACTAGAATGTACTCTACCCATCGAGTAGAATTTTGGAACGCAGCCATGTAGACTCATGCTCCATCTAACAGGCAGTTGTTGAGATGCGTCAGTTAAGTTAGGTTGGATTAGGTTATGTTATACTTAATGCTTTGATCGTATGGTGTAAAATAAATGAACAAGTGAATAAAGTAATAAATAAGCAGAAAAATGTCAGATTAGCGACGTGAGACGCTAAATGTGTGGAGCGTACGTTACTTGTCTTAGTTATTGTATATAGATCTTTTTTGCTTGCACGTTGCTCTAACAATAAGCAAGTAAACGCTCGTTGTTAAAACTACATAGTTACACGAAGTGCTTGGAATGGATTATGCAACGATTGTCGATCAAGCTGTCAAGGAATTCTACTCAGTGGGCAGCAATGAGGCACATTCGTGGCTCTTACAGGCACAAGCCTCCCCCGAAGCCTGGAAATTTGTATGGGAACTTTTAGATCCTTCCAAGGTTTGTAAATATATGGATCACATAGTACCTGTTTCACGACATAGTTTACTTTTTCTCTTTATATTTTTTCATCCTTTCAATATGAAGTTTCTACTTTCACAATGATTCTACGATTGAATGCTCAAAAAAGTTTGCAGTTATAGCTGAACAATTATTATATCTATATTTTGCAACATGCAACATACACATGCTACATATACGCATGTTGTAGAGATATGTGAAACAAGTAAACATAAGTATAAGTAAGATGATAAATTATATAAATATGACAAGATAGAAGTGTGACTTCTACCTGGCTATCTAAATTTAAGGTAAAATTTTTTTGACATGTACTATTTTTGCAGTCAGGAGAAGTCCAGTTTTTTGCAGCAACAACTATACATACAAAGATAATCAAGCAGTGGGATGAAGTACCTGAACATGATTATCCAATGTTAAGAGATTACTTGGTCAAGAGTCTGAAACAACCCAATACTCCTGAATTTGTTCTTTTAAAACTTTGTCAAGCGGTAATATTATTTAAAAAAATTCTCTGTTATTATAAATTATAATTATAAAGTTATTATATATATAATTGAAGAAAGTGATACATTGCAAATGATTATTTTTGCATATAATGCAATAGTCACCAATTGTTTATTATTAATTGTAGTTTGCTGCGTTTATAGCCAATAGTTACAATGTAGAAAAGATAGAGGAAGATACAAGTATAGTTGATGACCTGTTTAATGCTTTAACTCCGACAAATTCTCAATCCATGTTAGAATTAATACTACGAGTACTTTCATTACTTCCTGGCGAGGTGAGATATACACAAAATTATGTTACATAACTTAATATTACTATAATAATCGTTTGTTTATTATTAGTGCGATAGGAGACGACAAACACGTGGCAATTCACAAGTTTTAGTCAGTGGTTGGCACAAAACTTTGTGTTGCTTGCAACTGATCTTCTCTTCATATGATACACTTACATGTACACCGACGTTTATGATCCTGGGTTTAGAATGTACTTTAGCTTGGTTTAAGACTGACAAACTACCATTGGAAGCTATTGGTCAAATCTATTCTGATCTACTAGTTATGGCATCCCACTACGCACCTAATAAGTACGTTCTTATATTAATTATTTGGAGGAAGAAATTCAGTAATAGAAGATTTATACAAAATTTATATATGTATAAAGCATGATACAAAAAATAATATGTGACTGTTATATGAATTTACTAGATATTGTAACATTTTTTCTTTAGGTCGTCTAATTTATCATATACTGACTCTGAACATGATCGCGGTTGGGATATAGTACAAGAGTGTTTGATTATAATAGTGACACACTGCGACCTGAAGAAATGGCCTCAGACCCTTTGGGAGTGGGCTAGAACTTTGACAATAACGGCTAAAGAACATAATACTAAATACTTCTGCGAAGTGCTAACTGCTATTGGGGAAACTCATAGTCGCGAGTTTCTGATTGCTCTAGCTGGCGGTAGTAACGATTTGATGCACAAAGAGATAGCTACGGACTTGATCGAGCTACTGTTGGAGTGTACATCTCAGCCAGGTCGTTATCCAACGGACGAAACTCGCAGTTGCATCCCGTTTGGATTTTGGTATGCGTTGCAGGATGACTTAGGCACACTGGACCAGCCGCTTGAGAAATGGGCTTTATTAGCGTTGAAACCCATTTACACTCGATTGGCTGAGGCGTTACTAGAGAAGTCGACTCTTCCATGCCGCCAAGAACTAAGCAACGCAAATGAGCGCGAGCTGTTTAGATGTTACAGACAAGATGTGGCAGACACTCTAGATTACTGCTACAAGGTTCTTCAAGAGGATCTACTGAAAATGGTTTTGGAGAGATTAGCCAAGGCGATGTGTGACAATAAAAACTGGACTGAAATCGAGGCGTCCTTGCACGCATTTAAAGCCTTGGCGGAAGCCGTTGGCAGCCGGAATGTTCGTTATGTCTCGGAGATGATATGCGTGATTCTTTCCATACCTTACGATTGTTATCCTGCGGACGTACGTGTATATAATATACCTCACGCGATAATTGACATTAAAAACATCGTGTATCGTATTTTATTATCTTCACTTTTTTTCACATACTAATAATTTACTATTATTATTTTCGTTATTTCTGTATATATTGATCACTAGTGAATTGTAGCGTATATTTATGTAGCAGTGATATTTAGAAGAAATTCGATTTGCAGGTGATGGCGTGTGCTTGTTCGGCACTGGGCGCATTCGCCGAATGGATCGGGGAGCATCCCGATCGCAGATTGAAAGAAGTGTTGCATTTCATCACGCTGGGACTCACAAAGGGTCCCGCTATCGCACCTTTCGCAAGCATGGCATTGAAGGATGTCGTAAGAGAATGTGGTGAGCATCTTGCACCTTTTGCGCCATCCATCCTCAATACTATTAGACAGACTTTGCCGAGCGTCGCTCCCGGTAGCGGTGAAGCCTTGCGGCTTATGTATGCCGCCGGAAAGGTACTCAACACGTTACCCACCATAGAATTACAATTGACGTATCTCAACGCGACGCTAGGGCTGTGTATAGTGAGATTGAAGGAACTGTTGGAGCAACCACTGTTCGTGGCGCGAACCAACGTAACAAGTCATTTGAAAATGATCGTCGCGTGCCTCTCTAGTCTTGAGGGCATGATTGGTAAGGCCGTGCTAGACGGGCTGATACCGCTGTTCCATCAAATCATCGCGCATCCTGAATGGAGTCAAGACAACGCTACATTGGAGGCAATGTATTTGTGCGCCCAACGATCCTTACAATCATTATTGCACCCAGAGACGGACGCACGGCCGTTACTGTCAATTCTGACGACATCCTACAAGACATGGCCGCATCCAGAAGCATTGAACCTGCTGCGTAGCTTGATACTACTGTTCGGAAAAGATCAGGACAACATCATAGGATCAGTGCTCGCTGAAATTAGTTCGATAACGCTGAGCGGTGTGAAGGCGTGCAGATCAGTACAGGGTGATCTGTCTGATTGGTCGGATTTGATGGAGGCGTATTTAGGTGTGCTTGCACAAATTTGCAGGAAGAATATTAAGTTATTGCTGCAAATCCCGGATCAAATACAGGATATGTTGCAGTGTGGTAAGTGTACCTATTGAGAAAAATTGTTTTCTAAATCCGAGCCCGATTTTTCCAATAATAATATCACTAGAGATACAATTGTCTTGTAATTTAATTTTTATTCTTGTTGTTTTAGGAATTGCTTGTTTAACGCTACCGGAGGTTGCGACAGTCAAAACAGCCGGTAACTTTCTTTATCACGCGATCGCACAAAGTCCACACTTGCAGACATTTATCCAACCAATTGGCCAGGAACTTGTCTCTGTAATCCTGCATCACATCAGTAAGTGGGAATACGTTCTGAAGTATGCGAATTCGCAAAATTTCATGAAGTTGTTTGCTCGATTATTTATTTCTTTTTACTAGGTGTAACAACGCATCATAATCTAGAACCTTACGTTGAAGTTCTGTTAGCATTGAATAAAAACTGCTTTGAATGGCACGAACTGTGGTTGCGAGTCGCGTTTGAGAGCCAAAGTGACTCCACCGCGTTCCGGAAGGAATACATAACGCGCATCTTGCGGGAGAGAACGAAAAATCGACTTTGTGAAGTGCTGAAGGAATTTAATATGCAGTGTCGACAAAAGGCGGGACTTTCGAATTCTCGAAATGACAGAACTTTCGATACCCTGACGTAAGATGAGTTTCACTCCACAAAGAGAGGGATTGATACACAATATAATGTATGTAATACACATACGGAAATTAATATAATTTATCTCTTAATATAATAAACATATTGTATATACTTATATACCATTTTTGCATTTCTTCAAATTGTAAAATATTCATTGACTGCATGTAACGTGCTGCAAGATTAATTAATTTCAGTAAAAAAAGGATTGGGGAAAAAATTTATAATGCATTTCCGATCCTTTCCCATTGAGTATAATCGTTTATTAGCTGATATCTAGTAATTAATAACTAATTTATCAAGAAACTGTTAGAAAACAAGTAACTAAAATCAGTTAAAAATAACAAAATATGAAATTACGTTGTGATTTAGCAACTCTCATGCGATTTGGTTTGTTATAGGTAAAATAGAAATATCTTTTGTTGGATATTATGTTATTTAATTTTGATTTGTTCTTTGTTGTTTGTAATACAGAAAGAAGAAATACAGAAAAGATCCGTCGAAGATAGATCATACATCTTTCTACTTATGCTTAATTAATATCACTTTCTCCATGTCTACATACGTTACTTACGTAATGTTATTCCACATCGAGATGTACATGTGTTACAATAAAAATCGATCTCTTCCTTTTCTAAAACGCGTTACGTCATAAAATAGAGTATCCTAAGTTTCAATATTATCATGAATTGAAATATTTCTTGGAAAGACGGCTTCAGAAAGAGATGGGTAGGTAAATAGAAAGATAAAGAGACAGAGAGAGATTATCTTATTTTTTTTAAACGAAATGTTGAAACCAATACAATATGATCCTTGTGCATATGTATTTTAACAATAAAAAAAGAAATAAAAGATCCGCATATCTACAAAAAGAAATCTTAAGAAGAAATCGTGAAAAATATGATTATCAATCTTTATCATATACTTTTGATTCTTTTTGTACGCACGATGTATACATTGTAACATAAAATATCGTTACTCGAGCAGATATATAACAGGTAATATTAAGAAATTAATAAATAATTTCAAAATGTTAGGAATGGTAAACTCTCAAAATATCGGTTATTAATCGTTTCAATAAATTATGATAAAATCAAAAAATTAATTTACATTAATGACAATATACCAGTACATTGCAGAGTGTACAAAATATAAAATAAACAATCAATTGATCACTCTCATTTATAATAATGTCCTTTATGTTGTATATTTTATATATATAAGTTCGGTGCATGTGTATATATATACATTTCATTTGAGAGAGTTTGTATAATGAGTCCTTTATGCACTGGCATACGATCGTACATATAAGTACGAAAAACGCCCAGTGTGTCATAAAATCTTCAAAATTTCTAATGAAATACTGGCCCGTTGGAAATCTTTAAAGAAAAATCTGCACGTATTAAAATGTAGAAAACAAACGAGAGCGGAGAGATGGAGTACGTATTTCTCTTATATTTACATATAATTCGTGGAAGAGATCTACTCCCGTCATACCGAATGAAGTAGAATCTTCACTGGGGTTCACTACCGTTTGATAAAGTTTGTGTGCCAAATTTCGCAGCAACGCGCGATTTCCTGGGCTTGGACGTTTTTGCCGCCGCATTCTGCGGCTGTTGTGACGTTTTAGGCTCACTTAACTCCTTCTTAATTTTATGTATAGCTTCCGCCACTTCGTCCTGCATGCAAATGAGAAATTAAATTATATTTCAAAAATACAAGCAATTGCAATAAGATTGTTGGGTGGATGTGTATATATGTGTGCCAGCGCGCATGTGTCTATGTACGTGTACATATATATTTATCTATAAACCTTGAGTGACAATTTTTGAGCTTCTTCCTTTTTTTGTTGCTGTTGCTGCATGTTAGGATTAAGGTTTTTCTTGACGCTTGGGCTTACTTCTTTCGGAATCTGCTTCACGCTAGTGTTTCTGTTTTTTTTCTGAGCCTGCAACGGAACAAACGCGGTGCTTTGCCTAATCTCTACTGTGGGCTGGTTCAGAACCGGAGTGGTGGAGTGCAATGGCGGAGGTCTCCCTAGCTGTTGTCTGTATTGACCGTACATGGTTTGGTTGAACCCTTGATTTGGTGGCAGTTTTTGGTTCCAATTTGGGTAAAATAAGTTGGGCTGCATGTTTAGATTTTGCGGAATTGGTGGCATCTTTGGAGGACACATTGGCATCACAGGAGGCCGTATATTTTGGACCCAAGAACTATTTTGTTGGCCGTTGTACCATTGTTGTCGAGGTGCCGGTATCATTTTCGTATCAGGCGTTGATATTTTATCCAAATTTAACGTCTGATAATAGAAATTACATTAAAGATATAATATGACGCAACAACTTTTAGGGTACTCTGCGTAAAATTTGTGTAAAATTTTTCTTAAATATTTCCTGCTACCTTATATGCTTTTTTTGCAGCACTTTCTGCGGCTTGCCCATGAGTGGCGCAAGGTTCGCCTCTAAAGCTTGCGTTTTGCAGCAAAATCTGACAGCTAATTAAACCTGTTTTGTCGTCAAAAGTATAAACATACTTTGGCATACCAATACTGTTGCATGAAAAATGTTTCAATAATTGTGAACAATACCAAATTGGATTTGTCTTTTCTTCTTTTTCCTCAGCACGTCGAGCATGCTATAAAAATAATATGTATTCAACAAAAAATATGTATGCTAATGAAATATAGCACACACACACACGCGCGCGCGCACGCACAGTAATATCTTCTTCTTTCGAATAAATTTAGTCCAAAAGGGATAGAGTGTGCAAATATTGTTTTCAACTACTGTACATACGTCAAACCATTGTTGTACCAAAGGTGGGGGTGGATCCGATGTTCCATGTTTTTCCGCAATTGTTGTTTTCTGAGACGTTGTCGTGGATTCCTCTGTTGATTGATCGCTCTGTTGCTTATTACTCGTTTGCTCATCTCCATCAGCAATTTTCAACATAGCTTTCAAGAATGCACTAGGATCCTGCGATTGTATATAACAATTTTTTCAAATACAACGGTGGAAGTGGAGAGTTTTAAATTCATAAAGTGCATTATTCAACGATATTTACCGATTGTGCGTTGCGACTGTTTGCACCTGGATTCATTTTTACCATCGAACTCGACGGTATTTGTTTTGACGGCGGCGGTGGCGGGACACTCAGCTTCTATTATTCATACAAAGACTTATGATTTATGAAATAAGCGAATAGCGAATTTGCATGATTGTACTGACCTGCAAACTATGCAATTCGTTCCATAACGTTTGAAACTCGGACTGACTCGAAGAAGCATTCTGAGATTTCTTCGACTGTACTTCGCATGGTGCAGTTATCGTTTTTTTGTTCGACTCGAGTTGCGACAGTATATCCTGATTCAATTTTTCGAGACCCTTTTTGGCGAGACGCATTTGCGGGGACACTTTCGGCGACTGACGGATGTTTCTCTTTGGCGAAGAGGTACCTGCTGTCATCTGTCGCCAATTTTCTGACGGCTCGTTCATTGGATTTCCATGCTCCATTCTCTCGCCATAGCTGATGTTCATGAAATCTGTGATCGCTAGACGATAGCCACGCAATTCGGAACAACCGATCACAGAGAGTCCACCTGTAATATTTGCACAGATGCTAAATGCAAGCATTCGTCGCAACTCATGGTTTCTACATGCGCCAGATTTTTAGAATACAATATTCGAAAAGAGGAAAGAGAAATTATGTGCGGTGATTACCCATAAAAGGCCGGTCGAATAATACATCGAACATCGTCTCCGCTGGATTATTATTCGCCTTCTGCATTCCTATAATAGTGCCTTTAGCTCCAATCGGTACGGTGAAGCCATTTCGAACACAGCAAATACGGTCCAACAAACGATGCTGAGAATTCGTATCAGGCGCCATATTGCGCAAATGTAATTCTGGTTTGAAAAGCAAATGCGGCTTCACCTGCATAATCACTGTTTTGCTGTCGTTAGCAGATGTCTTCAGATATTCCTCTAATTCGTCCTCGAGTTTTTGTACTATTTCTGTATCAATAGCTTCTACTCCGCAAGTGCGGCTCTCCATATTATTTAGTTCTGTTTTCAGCCAAGTGACTATACCTTCCAACTCGTTCGATCTGCAAAATGTTGAAGCGTATATAATTTTAATATCTTTTTTTTAATATACATACATACATAAATTATATGAGATTTGCTGATGTAATAAAATACACGATGTACACATACTCTTTATCGAATAACTCCTCCTCTTGGAAAATGTCGTTCGTCACATTTATTGTTAAACGTTCAAACAAGTTGGGACACTTCGTCATGTAATTGCGGATCAGTTCAATCGCCTTTAAACTGTACAGCCATTGGTTATTTTCTTTCTTGGTGTAACCAGGTACCTTTAAAAATAGTAATAGATTAGGACAAACTTCGAAAGATATACGTGATATGCAAGTGATATGAGAGATCCTTCAGAGTCTGGCCATAATTGGTTTTGTCAAAATCCTACGAGAAAGAGGAATATATTTTCAATCTCTCTTTTTGTTTATCTCAACTTACTGCAATGAGAGTACTGTGATTAAATATTGGGATTGGATATTTTGAGGATATGAAATTTGACAAAGCATAGGGGACCAGTCAAAACTGGCTGTCTTATGGCTAGACTCTATTCAAGGCACTCTCTAGTGAACATATAATGATGATAGCTTTTATGATCATTATAAAGCTATAATCGTGTTGTGTTTGCATGACATTCTTTACCTCTTCGTTTTTCTTATTAAATTTCAAATTTAATCCGATATTATGCTTTGTAAGGTCCAATTCGTTCGACAATGCCTGTACAACGTAAATCGTACCAGTGATCCTACTCAATAGATGACTACTTATTCCAAGACGTTGCGCGGCGATACTGCCGTGCATGTATCGTGTTTTCTGTTGAGCATGAGCTTGTTTAATGATCTCTAACGTTGGCTCCTTTGTAAACGTTACAGAGACCTGGATTCTGCGTGACTTTGTGTCATCTGTTTTATTTGGCAATACCTGTGAAAGTTCGTGAAAATATCTTTGAGTAAAACTGTAACGTTCTCACAGCAAGTAACTTACATGAGTTTAACTATTAGTTAAATTTTAATTTGTCGGATTTTACTTTTATTGTTAATAGTATCTTTTCCAATTCTATTCGTTAATACATCTACCAATTATCTCAATATAAGAGAAGCAACTGTAATACCTTTCCCATTGCACCATAATATGGGTAACCCAGCATAAAACAAATGGTTCCTGGTACAAAGATATCATGCATAGTTTTGTAGACTGGTAGGCTCTTGTAATAAGTAGAAATATCCTTGACTACTGTCTGATAAACATAAGGTACGGGCAATTTGGCCCACTGTTTCTCAAGCGTCACTTCTCCTTGGGTACCAAAGACATATTTGCTACCCAGGAAAAGACGAACGTAAACCAGCACATCGGTATGACCTATGGATATCCCGAAACGCGACATATATCTGCAAGCAAATGTTTTTATATGTTACATACTCTTAGTATTATCTTGTCACTGATTATAGACAATGCAAATCATATCTTACGTCTCTCTGATATGTTTCTCCTGCACATTCCACTCAGTGACTAATTGGCCTTTCATGTTTTCTTTGTTCACATTGTCGGGATTATAATCGACTAGTGAATCGATTAAAGTGAATTTTGTGCTATTGTTAGCTACACCGACCACAAGGGCTTTCTTCAAGTAGGGCCAATCAACGTACACGCTCTTTCCTAATAATTGTGACGCCAAGTCCTCCAACCTTGATATCTGCTCTGATATCACATATAAAATCATATTTTCTCCTCGTGATGGTTGCTGGAATACTTTCACCTACAAAGACGTTCTGTATGACAAGCTGCTAAAAACTGGATCAATCTGAAAACCAAATGACAGATATACCTCAGCTTTTGTTAGACTCGCCGTATGGCGTATACAATGCAGCTTAGGAAATCCAGGATAATAAACGTTTATATCGTAGCCTGGAGACAACCCTCTGACTAATTGCTGCTTCGGCACGAAAATGTCGTCGTAACTTATTAATGATACATAAGCGTGATTATCAATTCGTGGGAAATGTGATGTCTCTTCGTTAACACTCATTTTATCATCGGTAAACGAGTACAACCGCATTTTACCGTGCATATTTCGTTGTTGTTCTTCTGGTGTTATCTTCGATAAGTGTGGCTGCATAGCTAAACACATATGAACATAGAGAACAGATTTAGATTTACTTTTTTCGAGAGTTCCAGTTCTATAAAAAATCTTTTATTGATATCTTAGATATATTGAAATTTGTTAAATATTAATTAAATAAAATTAAATAAAATTAATAAATTAATAAATTAAATAAATTAAATAAAATTAATTAAATAAAATTTTATTAAATTTGTTATAACAGAAATTTGTTAAAATATATATGTTTTGAGTCATGTAGTATTTTATGTCATATCTTCAAGAATACTAGACACAGAGATAGATACTACGTACCAGCTATCAATAGTTTTTCATTGATAAATGGAATAAGTACAACTGCTTCCCATTCTTGCCGTTTTCCATTTAAATCGGTCTTAAAGTCACTCGGATAGTAATTTATAATGGGAGAATCTTTTTCTACCAATAGCGATTGGAACGCTACTGGCAATAGCTCCCTGCTATATGATGGTAACACAGCCAGCAATTGTTCAAAAGGTGTGAATGGTTTTCCCAATTCGAACTCTAACTTTAAATCTTTGAAGTCTTTTATGTCTGAAATGTACGGGGCATAATGATGTGGATAATACCACGACCAGCTACAACAACCGTTATAATAATAATGTAAATTCCACTGTATTGCTCTCACATAACCCTCTGCTTGTGAACGTAGAAACTCCCTGAAATATGTGTGATAACGAGTGTATCCATTAGGATAACGAAATTATGGCTTTACATCTCCCGCGCGATATCATATATTTATAAAGTGGACACTCACGCATCAACATTTTTGTACTCTAACTTGTTCATATAATAATCTCTTTTATGCTGTACAAATTCCATATGATATATATCACTGTCAGACTCATCGTCGATTATATCCAACTCGTCATCTTCATCGGAATGTCCTAAGGACTGTATTAAACAATGCTAAATCATCTGTTTATTATTTAGTTATTAATAAGCATCTCAAATAAATACCATCTCTGCAGTGGACTTAATTAAAGCGTCTAAATCCTTATTTTGTATTTTTTTGGGGGATGCCACCTCTTCGTCTTCAGATTTCTCATATACATGACGTTCAGTTTCATTAGGCTTTCTACCAGTTTTACTTTCAAAATACTTCAAGTCAGCATAATGTTCGTTAAATTGCTTTAGATCTAAACGACTAAGTCTCTCCATAAACTTCTCGAAACGATTTAGATTTAACGTTCCCGCTTCATTTATATAACCTGAAGCATAATTATACATTGCATAACTGTAGAGAGACGTGAATTTTGTTAACTTGTTGTAAATTAACGATATATACCTTCGAATGTCGGTAATATTTCTATGTATGCATGGTACAGAATTGTCAGTGCACCATTGGCAATATGTAAATTTGGCAAGTGGGGAATAAAATCATTCCCCACAAGAAATCCCATTAAAACCCAGTCGTCGATTATCTTCTCAAGATCATATGGAAAAGATATCTTGTCTTTAACCAACGAAAATTCATGATCTATATATTCTCGTAAGAGCGACAAATGAAGGAGACAAAACTTCGTCTCCTCAGGAGTCTGAATCCTCTTTTGCTTCTTACCAAACTTAACTTCCTCCCTCAAAAGAGAGAAATTTGGCTCGTGAGAACACAGACCTAACATTATTAAATCAGCATCTAGACCATACAAACAATGTCTAGAATTAATGTTATAATCTTTACTTGCTTTCATATATCTTATGAAATCCATGATCTTATGTTCTCCCTCTCCAGGGACCTGCAACAGATTTAGTTCGCTGTAACATCATTTAAATAGCAATATTTTATCCATATATTATCCCTCTGAAAAAGAAGGGATAGGTTACATATTTCTCTTGTATTAGAATATCAGGATAGAGTTACCTCAGAGCCACTGAACAGTACTTTACATTTTTTCCAAGTATCGTCTGTAGAAATCTTATGTACAATAAAATGATTGAGCTGTCTGGCAAGTTCAGCCATGAAGAAGGTGCCTGGGGTTATGCAGTTTGAGTCAAATCTTTTATCCGTAGGCATCTTGATATTCTGTGCCTTGGCTTTAGCTTCTTGTACTTCAGCATCTTTGGCAGATCTAAACCGCCTGCTTCTCTGTTGATTAATTTTAGCTCTAGGTGCTACTCCATCTATTGCCATAAAAAACAGCTTTTGTGGTCGTATCATATTAAACAGTACTTCCACATAGTGAAATATATTCTTAAAAATGGTATCCTCGGAAATGCGAAAATGAACATCACCATCATTCGGATGTGAACATGCGTGTATGATACCATTCATGTCTAAATATAAATAGTCAAATTCTGGCATCTGGAACAGATGGAAAAGTCATTTCAGGACTGTTATACAATATCGGGAAATAATTTTACAGATTTTCGACAACATTGACGATTCGGCGACAATTAAGTGTATATAAGGCAAAAAATTTGAAAGCAGAAACTCTAAATAGTTGGTACGTAATAATACGCACGAAAAAACTCTCACGAGGACAAATAAACAAGAACGAGAAAGAAGCTCTCATCGCACAAGAGTTATGATTTTTTTTTCTGTCAAATATACCTGATATTCCTTGATCGTCTCACTAAGGCAAGGATATCTCTCACTTATATATCTGAAGAATTTCGGGACACCCATCTTGAGATACGCCTTTTATCACCAAAGATTATATGACTCGATTATCTTCAATTGTACGTCTTTTTTCTCGTAAAATCGTTCTATCAAAATTAAAAGTTTTGGTTGTAAGCGTACCACAGCAAACCAACTTCAACGACAGACCACGGGGACAACCATGAGCTGTCTGTATAAAGAGGAGAAAATGAAACTTGAGATCTCGATGATTTTGCGGTATTAAGGTGCCATTACATGAAGCGCGGAAACGTGGAAACGCGGAAGACAAAATCTTAGTAGATTTCCATGTTTCACGAATTGAATCATTTCTTCCCGTACGTTGAAAAAGCGGAAGGCCCAAAACTTTTCTCTATTGTCTTTTCATCCAAAGTGCCAAGGTATGAATTCCAAAAAAAATATCAGGTCTGAACGTGTTTGAACACGTCTTAATGTAACGGCGGTTAGGTTGAACAACTTGTGATAACTTGTGACAACTTGTGACAATGGAATTTTCCGCGCTTGTTCCGCGACTTTATTTCTCCTTATATTACATGGAGCACAATTTGCGCGGAAAAGCGGAACGATTTGGTGACAAATAAACATCTGTATTCATTTTTTAAAATTGTATTAACTTAATTTACTGCAATTTTTACTAATATGTTTATCTTTTCAGCTTATCTGTTAAATACAAGCATTTTAATTAATAAATACCATAAAAAATTAATATTTTATAATTCCCCATACCGCTTTTCCGCTCAAAATACGCCTCATGTAATATAAGGCAATCAAAACAGACACGGAACACGTAGTGGATCTAGTAAGATTTTCCCTAATAGCACGCATGTTCAAAAGACGTCCAGAGAACATCCAGAAAACATTCAGAAGACATTTTATGTTCTATGGATATCCACTGGACGTTCCCTGAACATTGCGTGCTATTAGAGTTGTCTTCCGCGTTTCCGCGCTTCACGTAATGGCATTCTCAGGTCGACGTCCCATGGGGCGGAAATTCTCCGCGGAACAGAACACACGGAACCAGTACGACCAATCACAGCCGTTCCGCTTTTTTTTGTGCCGTTTCGCTATAATCTTACCGCTGCAATTTTGCGGAAAGGATAAGAACCCTCACACATGAAATGACATAACTGCATGTGCATAGCATGAGCTGTATGGACCAATGAGCATCAAGTATTGAGCATCAAGCATCAAATAGCGACTAAATACTCGATGCTCATTGGTCCATACGATCTTATGCTATGCATATGCGTCTATGTAATTTTGTGTGTGATGGCCTTAAAGATAGTCACGAATAACCTCAACATATCTTATATATCTCATTTGCTTCTTATACATTTAATATATATATATATTTTTTTTTTTGACATTCTTTATTATTTCGTTTAATAATGATGAGTGGAAGGATCATAAGTAATAAGATGTTAATATTTTGATAATTGTAGTAAATAAATGTGAACATGTTTATATGTTTATATGTTTAATTAACAGCCACAGTCAATAAAAATCACATAATATATTCTCCATAATTAATCACAATAGATCTCACTTTATTATACTACATAATGGGTGCTTTCCAATTGCTTAACACATCTTGACACATATGTACATAGAAATGCACAAAGTGTAACGTTGTGCACGATTCAATTGGAACAAAGTGTATACGTATGTCGGGTAGGGTTATGGCTCCTACAGACAGGACGTGGTAATGCTTGCCGCGCGGCGGAAGTCCGCGCGACAACCAATCAATATGTTGTTTTTCCGTAAGAGCTAGAAGGTTATTACGGAAAGCAGCATATTGATTGGCTGTCGCGCGAACTTCCGCCGCGCGGCAAGCATTACCGCGTCTTGCGGGAACCATTAGGATTATTTTTCAACTGTGCTTATATTTTGGTATTTTTTAATAATAAATAATAAAATCTAAATATTAAAAAAGATTATCTATTTCACATCGCAAATGCCAGTCTTTTTTCAAGTCGCTACGCTTAGTAACTTTAATTATCACTAGAAAACACTAGTTTACACAGCCGACTAGTAGCTCTCGAGCTGAGTACGGATGTAATGTTGTGTCGACGATTACGACAATTGGAATGCAACTTGTGTCGCCGTGTGCATGAAATAATCTAGGGATATTGCAATTGGAAAGCACCCATCAAAATTCATGATGTCACAAATTCGTCGAAGTGCTTTCGTAGTGCACTGTAATTTAGGAATGCTGTTGGTAGTACTGCAGTAAATTACAGTGGGTGTTTACGATAATTCGAGTTGGAGTTAGTACGAATTAGTTTCACTAGGGCTGAAAAATATGATAGTCACAAGCATCTAGTATTTTCATGATTCATGACAACTCAATGCTGTCCGATAAATCGAGTAGAGTAGAGTAGAGTAGAGTTAGGGTAACATAGTGGATAGTATATGTATAAAAATTAACAGTATCAGGTAACATAGTTTCGTAAAATATATAACAATAATATTACTAAACAATGAGTTGTTGCATTTTAGAAAAATTAGAAGCACTAAATTAAATTATGAAAAGGTATCATGTATTTGTGAAATATCCAAAAGTAGAAAACAATTATTCTAACCTATTATTATTGAATATTTCACAAATACATTAAATTAATATCATTTTCATAATTTAATTTAGTGCTTCTAATTTTTCTAAAATATAATAAATAATTGTTTTGTAATATTATTGTTACATATTTTACGAAACTATGTTATCTGATACTGTTAATTCTTATACATATACTATCCGCTATACTACCCTAACTCTACTCTACTCTACTCGATTTATCGGACAGCATTGAGTTGTCATAAATCTTGAAAATACTAGATGCTTGTGCCTATCATATTTCTCGGCCCTAGTGAAACTAACTCGTACTTAATCCAACTCGAATTATCGTAAACAGCCATTACTTGCAGTAAATAACGGAACGCAGCCTCTATCGAACACAAACCATTAAGGCTCGTCTACAATAGAAGTCGTAGAGTCGTAAGTCGTAGAAATTGACCAATCACGGTCTATTATTCTTCTTGAGCCCAACTATGATTGGTCAATTTCTACGACTTACGATTCTACGACTTCTATTGTAGACGAGCCTTTACATGCTTTTAAAATTTCAGATCTCCTATGGTACGTTCAGATTCCTCATCCGGGTGCACTCTATCACTAGAAACACTATAGTATATGTTACATATACTATAACACTTCTAGTAATAGAATACACCCGTGTGGGGAATCTGAACGCAGCCCTACCTGGGTGCACTCTGTTACTAGAAGTGCTATAATATATGTGACATATACTATATGTGACATATAGTGTTTCTAATAAGAGAGTGCACCCGGATGAAGAATCTGAACGCACCCCTAGATAGCCTGTTAGCAATCTAGTATAGATATTTGTGGCCGAAGGAAGATAGAATGGTGCTTTTAGCATGAAAGCGTTCAAAATGAACGCAACTCAAACGTTCCGTCCGCAGAGTGAAATTAACAGTTGGCAATTTAAAACAGAATGAGAAAGTTGAATTGCTCCTAGTGTTCTCTCGTTCTATCGTATAGCGAGCAAATGATCATTCTGAAGCTGTCAAGTGCTAGCAACACGCGGATGTGTATATGCAACTTAACTGTCAATGCGCGACGCGCGCTCAAACGCCTTGGTCGCGGTGTAATATTTAAATCACTTGAAAATCAACTGGACACGACATACGCAAATTATCACGGATTTTGAGGAGGAATTGGTATTTCGGATAAGAGAGATAGGGAAGACAAATAGAGCGGACGTTCTCTGGAGTCGGCTCGGGCGCGTGGTTCGCTCGATCCGGCTGACGCGCGACGCGTCACAGTTATGGTTTAAGCGGCGCGTAAAATGCTACTGAGGAATTTCCCGTACCAATGGGTACTGGCGTCGATCTTCACTGTTGTGATAGTGTACTTGCGGCTACGGATATGCCAGCTAGAGGAAAGCTACAGATTATTGCGTACGTGTCGTCGCGTAACACCACGAGAACGTAGCTTCGTTTTCGCGACCAGCACGCCCACGTTGCAGGAATAACGTTGCAAGTGATCCTTTCGTGTTTTCAGATGATGCCGTTGTGCAGGCGCAAATTGACGTTAGAAATGGGGCGCGCGGCGCCCTGGAACCAACGCGCGATAACGGGATTCTCGACGACGTCGTCGTGATATATAACAGGGTGCCGAAGACTGCCTCCACTAGTTTCGTGGGACTAGTTTACGATTTGTGCAAGCAGAACAAGTATCATGTGCTGCACATCAACGTGACCAATAATATGCACACTCTTACCCTCAGCAATCAGGTGCCGTGTTTGTTATATACTTAGCAAAATTCATACCTTTTGATTGCCTCAATTGCCTTTCTGTATCATGATTTATTACGATACAAGAAATTGTGTTTTATTACTTTGCAAAATGAACTTTAGTAAAGTTATATAATTGCATTTTATGTAGAAAAGATGTACAATATATTACTGAGTCTTCTTAATCTCACCTACATGTACTTTCTCTTCAAATCACTATAGATTAGATTTTTATCATTAATGAGAATGTTACATATAGGTTCAATTTGCAAATAACATATCAAACTGGGATACTATCAAACCAGCATTTTACCATGGACATATGGCATTTTTAAATTTTGAGAAGTAGGTACAGTGAGACTCTCTTAAGGTTACCTTAAGAAAAATCAAGAAGAAAATGTTTGTTTTATTTAATACATTTTTATTTTGCAGATTTGGTATTAAACGTACACCTTTATATATAAATTTATTAAGGAAACCTTTAGACAGATTTGTATCCTACTATTACTTCCTGCGATATGGAGATAACTTTAGACCTCACCTAGTAAGGAAAAAACATGGAGATACCAAGGTTTGTGTGCTTATTATGAGAACAGCACAAAATACATTTATCTAACTTTACTTGGTTGATGTTTAGACATTTGATGAGTGCATAAATGTTGGTCAACCTGACTGTGATCCGAATAACATGTGGCTGCAAATTCCTTTTCTATGTGGTCATGATCCAGCTTGCTGGCAAGTAAAATTTCTTTTTCTTCTTCATATGCTTGGTTATAGATAAGAGACGATTTTGGACAAACTTTCGGTGATATGCTGTATTTGATAAGTAAACATTGTGCAATGATTATTACCAATATTAACTGGTAATAATCATTGCACAATGTTCATTTATCAAATATGGCATATCACAGAAAGTTTTCCCAACAGTGATAATTCACTGAGTTATTTATATTTTATTACAGGGAAATTGGTAATAGCTGGGCATTGGAAGAAGCCAAACGAAATCTACAGAGGCATTATTTCTTGGTCGGCGTAACAGAAGAGTTAAATGACTTTGTGGAGATATTAGAGAATGCATTACCGCGATTCTTCAAAGGAGCGTATGGTTTCTTTTTGCATAGTAAGTGCGTGCTTATGAAACTGAAAGACTTATTATATATTTCAATAAAATAATGATACTTAATTTTCAATCGCACTACCAACGATACGACAGCGAGGCTTTTTTTAATTTCAGATAACAAGTCACATTTGCGACAAACCACTCAAAAACTCAACCCGTTACCTGAGACAGTGGATAAGATTAAACAGTCGGTTGTGTGGAAGATGGAAAACGAACTGTATGATTTCGCCCTAGAACACTTTCATGCAGTGAAAAGACGACTTCTAAATGCTTCCCCTCAAGACGCAAATCAACGTTTTATGTACGAAAAGATACGGCCAAAATAAATCTCTACTTTTTTATATAGTGCTTTACTTGAAGAGTAATACGAACGTATACACGTGAAGTTTACTCAATATATCCTATGGCAGGTGACTACTTAATGTATATTTAGTGTAATTATATGTAAAATAGCCTTTTTACAATCAAAAAAGAACCGATTTGGAATTCATATTGTTGCAACCGCAATGAATTAAATGTGAAAGCAATTAATCATGATTACATTGTATGTTTGTTGTATGTATCCCATGCTCATGTTATTCGTGAAAGGGAAGAACATATGAAGGGATGAACATATTAATTTCTTGGATATACTTATGATTAATATTCTTTCATTAGACATTTTTTGTTTTGAATGTGTTCTCATTTAACCGCGAAAGCGTGAATTTTAATCAGAGATGCCGCGATTATAGACAATAGACATACAAAGCGCAACAGTATTAATTTTGTTCTTGTGAATTATTCTACATAATTTGGAAGCCTTTATCTCGCGCGCGCGTAAGTTCTTTATAAAAAAATACAAATTTTAAAAAAATAAAATAATTTAATTCTTATATAATAAATTAAGTATTGATCTACCTCATTTTTATAGGGTACGCTATATTAGAAAACAAAATAACTTAATTTTGTACATTATACATTGTTGACTAGTTCACTGCAACGATTTGTTGGTTTAAGAGCAAACATATAAACTGGATATAAACTGCGGGGAAATTTAGTCTGCTGTTGCTCCTTGATACAAACAAGATCAGCCTTTTCAAACAAAGATTTCAAGCCCTTCAGTGATCTGGTTACAGAGGAGTCCTCTGTATCAATCTCCAAGTTATTCGAGCTAGTAATATTTTCCTTTACCACAAGTATACCATTATCTTTTAAGCCCAATCTAGAAATTCAAATCATTGAGAGAGAGAGAGAATGTGAGATATCATACTTTGTTTTTTCTTTCATACAAAAGCAGATTTAGTACTCACATGCAGTTCTTAAAAAATTCAATCAAATGTTCATCATGTAGGTGTCCTAACACCCACTGACACCATATGACATCATACTTGCTTGCCGTAGGGCAAAAGTTTTGTAAACCTTAAAAGAATAATGCATTTGTGCCGCTGTTGTGTTGTATATTTGAATCTTATAGATCAATTGTTACCAATAGGATAATATTGTCCAATCCTTGATGAATGATTTTCCAGAGAAATCTTTGCTACTTCAAGGAACTTTGGATTCTGTTCAACAAGATCCACGTGTTTGAAGTGTTTTATCAATAAATTCTTGGTGATTCTGCCAATACCAGCACCACAATCTAAGGCAAATGTCTTGCCGGGCGCATTTTCTAACTAAAACAGGTTACAATAATTTGGTACACTTCTGTCCTTGCCAATGCAGTATAAGTTCACGCTCATCACAACGGGTTTTCTCACGAAAATGTTGTAGCCTAAGTTGTCACAGTGCGTACCTCGAAAAGGGACCTCAGAAAAACCATGGAGCCTTTGATGTCGGTTTGCGAAACAAATCCAAAACCGCCCAGCATCCCGTCCACCGTGGGCGGAATACGATCCCAGTATTTCGCGGCCGCGGTGTAAAATTCGCCCTGACACGCGTCATGTTGCTCCTGCATCTTCGCGCTTCTGCGTATGTTTCGCGCGACTTCTCAATTATTATATTTCACTACGCGGATTCTTACAGGATGCTACGTATTCTCGACACGATAAACACAAACGTGTCTTGGGACATGTTGCGAAAGTTGAACGAGATTCGCGAGCGAAAATCTAAGCGCGATGGATCACAGAGCACGTGTTTCAATAATAGTAGATCACTTTCAATGACAGCGCGTGTTACCTACGCAAGACACTATCGCGAAGATTACTCCTGGATTAGAATTAATTAAAATTGGATAATGATTGACTGAAGAATTGAGGTGCGATGTCTTTTTATTAAAGGATCGTGATGCTCTCAAATCGGAATTTTTGCTTATCGTTGCTAAATAGAGACAAAAGTTTATTGAATCTGTCGGTCGTATTATTGAAGAAAGTAGAGTTTGTTGATCCTCGTTGAATTGTATTGAGAAGGCGAGTCTTTTGGACCTGTTCTCTGTTTAGCTATATATATTATTTAACAATTAGCCATATATATTATTTAAAAAGGTTCTTTAACCTGCCGTTGAATCGTAAAACTTGAAAATAAAAATGTTTTTTGATATGCTGTTGAATGTGTTATTTAAAAGTAAATTTTGCCTGACTTGTCGTTGAGTTGTACTACTTAAAAATAAAAGGTGCTTTCCAGCTACGTTACCTGTGTTACACAAAACCAATTTATTGGTCACATATTATCTAAAATATCTTGTAAGATAATATGCGACCAATAAACTGGTTTTGTGTAACACAGTGTACATAGCTGGAAAGCACCTAAAGTCTCGAACTCGATGTTGAGTTGTGCTACGATTTCGGCGGAAACGGTGGCGACTTGTAGCGGAGATAATTGGAATTATATACTTTTAAAAATAGCAAATCAAATCCTTAGCTAAGACTCAAACCCTATTTAGATGACATTCAAACTCGTTGGACATTAATTTCTTTTTTTACCGACACCGCTGCATGACGCCAGACAATTCGTTTAGTTGTATTTACGAATTAGCGACTCGACTATGAGTGCTTACGATAACGAGAGTAGAGTGAGTGAGATCTAGATCCGAGAGAATAGTATAATCTCCCATCTATAAAGTGTCGTCTACAATATGCGGAGTAAGCTTGGAGTAAGAAGTAAGCCGTAAGAATTAACCAATCATAGACGATTATTTTTATAATAATCGACTACGATTGGCCAATTCTTACGGCTTACTTCTTACTTCAAGCTTATTTCGTATATTGTAGACGACGCTTAACTGTAATATTCTATGGTCTGCTCTTGCTCCTGCTTTTGAAGTCTCAGGAACACAGGAGCAGATCAGAAGTTCGATTCTTGACGGTATGCGAATGAGATACGCATGCGAAAATGTGTAGTTCATATTACGTGGAGGATCCCGATTGCCCACAGTACGATTAACCACAAATTGTAATGATTAGTTCGATCTGGTAATTTAGATAACTCTCAACATCGGTTGGTTTGTGTGCAATCGTACTGTAGGCAATCGGGACGCTCCCCATATTACGTATACTGTAGATGTTCGCATGCGTATCTCATTCGTATATTGTCAAGCATCGGGCCCCAGGGGTTCGTCTCACGAACAACAAAGGATAAAATATACTTAAAGTATATTAATATTTTATCTTCATTTCAAAAATTATGTAACATATTATTTCAGTTTATTAATTATTTGAGATTCCCAAACTTTCCTTAAATAAGAACTGAACCTGTATTAATAGTTATTACTTGAAACTTGTCTCACATCAAATGATCAGATTGCAATTATCAAAGATTGCAAAGAGCTTGATTAATTTATTTTAATTGAACCGTATGAAATACGTGACATATTATATATAATCTTGATTCAGCTGAAAAATACATTTAAGTATAAATTTAAGGTAAAATATTAATACATTTTAAATATGATACATTATCCAAGTAACATGTTTAAGAAACGTTTTTGATATATTTTACGAACGATAATAAAACGTTACATACATTTATAAAAAGTATATAAAACCAACATATGCTACCAGGACACCCTTTGTTGTTCGTGAGACGAATTCCTGATCTGCTCCTATATTCATGAGATTGCAAGAGCAGGAGCAAGAGCAGACCATAGAATATTACAGTTGTAGATGGGAGATTATACTATTCTCTTGGATCCAGATCTCACTCGCTCTACTCTCGTTATCGTAAGCATCCTGTGATTGCAAAGTGTAGTTCTAATGTCTCTGCTACGAGACGCTACCATGGGTGCGTTCCGTTTTCACGCATAATGTGCATGAAGCGCAGCGTTAGAGTGACAGAAATACGAAAGTAAGATAAAATGAGAGGGAGAGCACTCGGGTGAGGTTCTCGAACCTAGGTTAGGTTAGTTCTCGAACGCATGAACTGCATCAGCTCCGAGGTAGTGCAGTCTATGCGATCTCATGCGTTCGAGAACTAACCTAACATAGGTTCGACAACCTCAACCGAAAGCTCTCCCTCTCTTTTTATCTCACTCTCGTATCTCTGTCACTCTAACGCTGCGTTTCATGCGCATATGCGTAGAAACGGAACGCACCCCATGTCTATTGATGAATAGAGGCCGTTGGCGGGCCAGATAAATTATTTTTATTCTTTGGTAACATGGCGGAACAGCGGCGCGAATGGATTTTTGTCTTCATCTATTACTAAGAAATAAAAACCGATTTTTGACTTGGTGTCGATGTACTACTAAAAAATGTGAAACTTCGGGCTGATCACTCTTCAAGATAATTGAAATTCCAAATTATTCAAACTCAAAAATCGTTTAATCTTTGGAAAATTCGAAGCGTATAAACGTAGTACGCGATAGTATGTTGCGACTCGAATCAAATGAGAATGTAACCACAGGTATTTGAAGTAACGAAGCGTGTATCCCTGTATCCAATTAATTGTCTTTTGCGGCGTGTCAATTTCTATCGAAAGACCTTTACCAGATATGTATGGGATGGCATACATCTCTTCAGTGTGGTAAGGTAGCACACTATAATGAATAGCATTTAAGTCTGCAATTTGTTACATAATATCACACATCAAGACAAACAAGTAATATATTAAGGCATGTCCTTCAGGTAACGTAATATCGATAATTGAATGCTGCAAAGAATTGCAATTAAATTAAAGGCGGAATTGAATTAATCATCTCCGACAGTTGAAAATAATTATTTTTTATTAGTTGAAAGCATCACTGATTTATGTATATATAAACGTATCGCACAGATGAAAATTTTTCTTTCCGGCTCAAATATTCTGTCTGTAAGTTATAAAAGTGACATGCAACATCGCCTTGATTATTACACGGCAATTTTAGGTGATACTTCCGTGGCAAACGTCATCGAGCATGACAAATGGTTTTCGAAATCGACGTTACCCCGCGTGATCGTGAGAGGAGAGGATCCAAAAGTAGTGAGAGGACACCGTTCTGTCAAGTGGCAAACGACATTGGCACTCGACTGCTAGTCGGCTGCATAGTCACTACGCTGCCTCATAGTTCCGGCTGTAACTAGTTCTCAGAGGTATGGCCTTTCGAATTTATCGCCAGCAAAATTGACCGTAAGTCATTTGCTCCAACATTTACAACGATCAAATCGCCGTGATAAAGTAAAATACAGTAGTATCCGAAAGAGCTCGAAAACAAGTTAAAACAGTCCAAAGAATGGTTAAAATTATATTTTTCAATTATTCTTAAAAAAAAACAAAAGTGTTCAACAATTGCTCCGACAGTTTTGTCGAGAAATTCTATCCGTTTCGCACAGTGCAATCAGCCGAATCTAATAATGAAAATTGTCGGCGAGCGCGTCGACAACAATAATACTGCGTTGCATCGAGAATTCGTTGCGACTCGCCCGATTAACTTGACATTTGTTCAAACGAGGGCGACCGCCACTTACGTACGTCCATCCGATTAGTTTCTTTTTTCTCTCGCGCCGCGGGACACGGCAGGTCACGATGTTCTCGAGGATCATCGCCGGGGCACGAAGGAATTTTCGTAACGACGACAACCGTCGATCGCGCTCGGCCAAGTGGGGGCAAAGAGAGGGCGAGGAGGACACGAAGGTGGAGGACGGTACTAGCGGCAATAGCAAGCAACACGGTGTGAAACCGTACGGCTGGCACAGCTTTACTACGTGCGCATCGCGACGTTGACGATGACGACAACGATGGAACGGCCAGGTGGGGCGCCTCTATCCCTGTGGAGAACCTGGCGCGTCTACCTGAGGATGATGCCCCGCTCGGGTGGGAGAAATTTAGGTTACTCGTACCACTAGGGAATGTGGGCCGACTATATACCGGCTCATCGCGACTGCTCGTCAGTTCATTCCTTCCCCGTATTTCCGAATCGTCGGATCCAGCCACGCACTCTCGGCCCTTGGGTTCTATTCGTCGAATACCTGTGGCCTTCGTCATCGTCGTCAACGTCGTTCGACGCCGAAGTCCTCCCGTAACTCGTCCCTAGGTAAGTCCGAGTTCGTTGCACTCGGGCGGCCAGGCCAGGAGAAAAGGAACTACCTTCCTTCGAAACCCCACAACATCCTCAAGGACCGCTTCTTCAGTAAGTACGGTAACTTCCGTTTAGTCACTGAGAGGAGATCGTAGCGTTTCGAATACGTCGCGCACGTTTCATTCGTCGACGCGAGGAGTAATCAGAAACAACAGCGATATCGGCGAGATACCGTGGATGTGAAAAATTCTAGATATCTGGAATTAATTGCGGAATTGCGAAGATTAATTACGGATATATGGAATTAATTACGGAAATACGCTTTAATTGCGAAATTACGGAAGTTGCCTAAGTTAGGGTTACCAAAGATATGACATAATCACTGATACGAGCTCGGGAAATCCCTGCCTTTGTCGAAACCTTCCCCGGTTTGGACGAAAACGCGAGAACACGAGGCAAGTAGATGTTGCAGCAATGATTTACGAGCTTTTGTTGGTTAATGTGTTCGCAAGTTGCGAGCATCCTTCGACGCGTCATTCGGTTCGTCAACTCTGCTCACCAGGGCCGCTTTGTTTCGACTTCCGAGATCGTGTTCTGGGTAACCCGGTGAAGTAGATTAAGGCCAACGAATCTTTTGATCTGAAAATGCAGCGACTACATGCCTGATCGTACGCCTGATCGTGATTCTCAGCACGAATACTTCATTCGTGATGCGGTCGGTCATTCCAAAATATCCGATGTTTTGTTTCAACGACGAACTTCTCAAAGAAAATTTGTCGATCTTTGCTTCCACAAGCAAATTCAAAATACAATTCCTTGTGCGATTGTTCATACTCAATATAAGTACCTTCACGCTTAAAACGCCTTATCTGGAAGTCTAGAAAGGAACCGCGCTGTAAGATTTTCACAGGACCGATAGTTGCAATCAACACGATCGTCGTAATCAATTTCTATATAGTGAAAAAGCACTTTAGCACATATATCTCTTATGATTATGTTAATAATAGGTAGAAAGGTAGATGATATTATTATTTTCATGGCCGAGAGGGAGGCCCCCGGCGAGGAAAGTATGTAATTAGAGACAACGTTCATGTAGAAGAGCGTGAATTACGATAGGTCCGGCCAAAATGCTCTTTAGCCTAATTTCAGAATCATTTTCTTCGTTAGCGTGTTACACGAATGCTCAGAACATCAGCATAAATGTCAGCATAAAATGATGCTCGATACGTCTCTCTCTATAAATTAGAGGCTGGAGGAGAAGCCCGGCCGTCTTGGTCTCTCGCGTTTTCATCATTCTTGATTTATAACATCTGCGTAGTCAAGGTCCCAATACCAGTAGACAGTAACTCGCTATTGAGATTCATCAACACTTTTGCGCGTTACCCCGTCCTGATGTGTTCGCCGCGCGATTCATTAGCGAGATAAGTAAATGATAGCTTGTGAAAGTTTATACGCGCTGTGTGCCGCGCACACATCAGGACGTGTGACTAACGGATTCCGCTCGAGTTACCATCCGTCATAGCACGTGGGTAATTTTTATGAGGTGTATGACAACGCGTGGAGCTCAGGTGGGCGGTACGCACGTCTAATGCAATAATGCCGTTGCCGTGAATCGTGAACTTCTCGATGCACCAGATTATAATCTCGTTAGAATATTTAATATATAATTTAATATGTATAACTCGTTAATTATATATACTTTGAAAGAAAAGAAATTAAGTCTAAGAAATAGTAAATGTTTCTTTGGAGGGTATTAATATTATATATATTTATTTGAATCTAAATTTTATCATGTAAGTAAAATAAACAACTGCTTTCATGAAAAGCTAAAGTTCTCTTAAAATTTTAAGAAAATGTATATTTTCTCACTTGAGAAATATTTTATATTAGTATAAGTAAATACGTTATTAATATCCATCGAAGAAACGTTTACTACTTCTTAGACTTTTTTTCTCTCAGTGTACGACACTTAGGCATAGCATCCCATATAAAATATATCCCAGAGACGTCTCATAGATGTGTGATATCTCTAGGATGTACTTTGAACATTTGTGCTGTATGAGATATATTTTAACGTTTATTATTTAATTCTATTTAACTCTGGCTTCTTTACCTGCGATATTCACTTAATTTTCATCCAATTCTTTAGGTAATATTTTATGTAATTATTTCGCTTGATGTTAACATCAGGTTGCTCCTCTCTCCGCTGAAATGAACTGAAATGTTTACGTTGGAAACAAATCTACGAAGAAACGCGGCTCCAACTTGGAAATCAAATCCAGCATCTTTTATCTAATTTTTTTATTTAATATTTTTATCATTTTATCTAATTTATCTACGATTTTCAATCTTCACAATATATGCGTGTCGAAAATCGTACAAGTGTCCTGTCTCATCGAAATCTGGTATACAGCATCTCGAGTCGATTTGTGACACAAGAAGCCGTCTCGTGGTATTTTGATTGTTGCGTGAGCAATCAAGGATCAGCTTCATATCTAGCGAGGAATTCTCCATTGCGATTAAGATTCGGCCTTTTGGGTGCCCTTTATTGCGAAATGGCGGGTTAAGTGCTGAAGCTGTCATGAGAATGACGGCCGGTCCATCTTGCGCAAGTTAATCTCTTGAATCGAGCGATTCGTATCGCGCCGAAAAATTGTTGACCCCGAACGAACTTTTTTTCGTCATCCCCGATGTGGCCGCGTTTCGTAAGCATCTCCGAAGCCGCCGAACAGCTCCTCATCCTCCAGTTGTGCGCGTCCTTATTTCGATTGGTTGCGCTTCGCCTTGCTCCGCGTACCGCCTCTAATTAAGCTAATTTTGGACGCCGAGAAATCGTTCAAGACGTCCTCCATTCCTTTTTTCAAGTGACAGGATACTTTTTCGTGGTAAATATTTGTGGAATCGACGCTTATACAAAATGATATTAAAACACATACACACACATACGGTAGAAATAAAATATCGACGAAATGTATGCAAGAAGCTTTTTGGTGGAAATTTCGCAAAACGTACCAAATGATTTGCTTTAATTACCCGTAAGGCGTTAGAACCGATCTCTCTCTCTCTCTCTCTCTCTCTCTCTCTCTCTTTCTTTGCATCTTTATACGTGTCGTAAATGTACCAATTAGGCCGTGAAAATGTTTTCATCGCCTATGAACTCCAAATTAATTGGTCGTTTGTTAACTGATCTTACTCTACTTAGGTGTAACGGCCTAAATATATCAAAATTTCTCGTGCAGTATTACTGACGCGATATTATCTCGAAACACATGAAATTGGTCCCAGGTCGCTTACGTCGGCTGTATCGCGCGCGGGTCACAGTGAAAAAAAATGTGTGCACACAAGTTGCCTCTCACCGAGAAAGATTAACGATTGTTTCGAAACGTATTTCATTCGTATCAAGAGAGTTTCTTGACATTTTATCCTTTTTCACTCTCGCTGTACATTCGCGTAAAATGCGATTACATAAGCGAGCACGCGGGTTACACATGTACGCATATCTCGGTGTACGAGCACCTTTACACCCCTTAATACGTTTCGTCATTTGCACGGGACGCTAAGCACGGGACGTTTTATTTATACGAGATAAATTTCTCTCCCCCCAAACACTTCCTTAATGTCCCACGCTGCCTTTCGCATACTTCCTTTCACTTCTCTCGCGAGAAACTCTATTTTGGGAAAAACTTAATTCTTTCTTTGGAATCTACCTATTCTCACGAAACATAAAACACGTACATTTTAGCACTTTATTATTGCGAATGTGAATCCGCTCCTTTCAGGAGATTTAAACGCGCGATTATAAAGTGCTGAGGGAGATTTTTTTACATATCTCCTCTTTTGTATCCTCCGAAAGAATACGTGCCCGGGCTTATCGAAATCGGAGGAGCGCGCTGCACACGTATCATTGTGAAGTGAATTTCGCACTTATAAGATAAGTTCTTGCATAAAGAGACGAGAGAAGATGAGTTGGAAAGCACACGATTGTGCACTTTGCGCTATCACCCGATTTCGACACTCCATGTGGGTAATAAGTTAACGTTGACGCGGTCTTTAAGAAGTGCTCCTGGCCGCGCATTGTGTGGAACAAAGCGGCAGGAGAGAGATTAATATCGTTATTGTGAAGTCGCCGGTAGTTAGCGCGCAAGTGTGATGACTATCGTGTATAGTCTCGTGACCATAAACGCTTTCTCGATTGTGTACGCTACGATTGTGCCGACGAAACATTAATCGTGATGATTCCTCCATGAAACAGTCAAAGCAATTTTATCTCATAATAAAGAAGGAAATCCTCTGATAAAATTTTTGAATCGTGCTATATCACACATCGTTGTGTAAGAAACAACACAGCGAGAAGCAAAATCAATAGACGTTATTTAAAACTTGCCCCGCGTGAAATACTTGGATCTGAATTTACAGTTAGATCTAAGTTTCATTTGAATCATATGATATGTGCTACATAATATTTATAATCGCGATTTAACTAGAAAATTCATGCTGATCTAACTTTAAATTCAAATCTGAAAATTTCACTTGAAACAGATTTCAAGCAACAACTAATAATAATACAGAAGCTATATAGTTGTTATTTAAAATTTATCTCAGGTGAGATATATTTAGATTTGAATTTAGATTCTGAGTTTTTTCAGCTGAACTGCGATGACAAATATAATGTCGCATACATTATATGATTCCAAAATAAAAAACTCAAATTTAATTTTAAATTAAGATGTGGGTATCTGATGTAGGACAAGTTTTAGGTAACGATTATTAATACGGGTCTTTAATTGTTTCATGCGGGAGCATGAAGAGCATCACCGAAGAGGAAAATACAGTAATACAAAACAAACAGAGGAAGTCAATCAATTTCGAGATGTTCATTGTTAACGAAATATACTCGATCTGTCGGATGATAATTAAGGAAACTTCAGATTACTGATCTCTACTTGTTAAATCCACAATATGACTCACGAACGCGTTTCTACTTAAGTAGTGAGTCCCCAGTGGTGCTCAGACAGGAATCATTAACGAAGTGGAACAAGATCACGCTTGTTTCTCTCTTTCTCTGTCTCTCTAAATAGATCCGTTGTAGCCGAATCAATACCAATAAATCGGCCAACCGATCCGGCATCTCCGATGGTAGAGTCGTGCTTTTTTTCATTTTTTTCCGGACTTGATTCGCTTTGGTGCGCCTTGTTCTTGCCATGCTGGATTCTCCAGAATCGTCGATCGTAGTATGCGGGATACAGTTGACGTAGCAGCGTGCATTGCCGTTAACAAAAGTCCACCTCGGACAAACTGTAAGAGACTCCTGGAAGAGCCGGCTGGACGTAAAGCCGGCCAGCTAACGGTTACGACGTCGATGTGGCCCGCACATGTACATATACATACACATACGCACACTCTCTCCTTCTCTCTCTCTCTCTCTCTCTTTCCTTCTCTCCCTCTCTCTTTCTCCAGTGATGTCGTTATCCTACACCTACGGTTCTCGTTCTCATACTCATTCTCGTTCCTGTTCGCGTGAATGTCGACGGCGGCCACGTCTCTCGTGAATACCTGGAAAGCTCGACGCCAGGTCGAACAGGTGCCGCTCGCACGGCGGTTTTTAATTTTGCTTGACAGTACCGCCGTGATTACGCCCTTATTACCAAGGAAGCTGGAACGGCAAAAGTGTATTATCGAATATAGCAACGATGGATTAGCGACTTCAAGAAACAACCTCTCCTTGTCAGTCTGCACTGATCGGATTCTATCCGATTTATCTGCGAAAACTGCAACCGCGAGAGAACGATCCTTTATCATACAGTTGTAATCGCCTTGTACTTCCGGCATTCTGTGTCATATTGCGGGTATCGATATACTCAGTCGGCTCGGACGCAAGTGTTTCTCTATAATTGAATGATCATCATGTCTGTTCTAACGACTACTACACAAACAAGTAGCGTATATCAGATAAACCGTCGCGGCTTGTTACAGCGTAACTAGTGTGCGAACGTGTAAAGCAAATTGCCATGGTACGCGTGATTGCTGCGTACAGTTAAATTATGGGTATGGTTCGTTATCAATATCGATTGCTCCGCAAGGGAGAGAGAGAGAGGCGACGTGTAAAATAAACGGCCGGTACATCTGTTTTCCCATGAGTGCGAGTATTATTAATCTCTGTCACTCGACCGCGACTTGAGTTTTACCTCAAACCGCAAATGTTAACTAAACGCGCTGAAGACTGTGTCGTTTCTTCTTCCTAATAATTTTCTTTCTCTTTTTTCAAAAGAAGAAATAGCGTATCGCGCGGCTACGTGTCTGGATCGATTAAAGTAAAAGTACCAATGCTTGATGTAGGTTAATATGCTTGATGTAGGTGATTATGCTGTTACCTAATTCTGGTATTTTCATTGTTTTGGTTTGTTTTGGTCGTACGAATATTTAAACTTTCCACGTAGAAAGTATATGTATATATGTAATATATATATATATATATATATATATATATATATATATATATATAT
>NW_022639599.1:669185-688267 GCF_010583005.1 Odontomachus brunneus
ATATATATATATATATATATATATATATATATATATATATATTAAAAAGATAAAACACACATATGCAACACTGGAACTATTTCGACGATGCCGAATAGTGATTTTAGCGAAAGCTAATTCACATGAATATTGCACGATTTGAAGAGAACTATGCAATAGCTATTATTTAAATTCTTTTTGTCGCTCGTGGTTTTCACGATTTTAAGATCACCTTCAGTTTCTTAAATGGAAATTGACTTTTATTCTCTATAATAAAAATCGTAGATAATATTAAAACAAATTCGGCCACTTGAACAGTACAATCCCTTCAAACAAACCTTGCTTGATTTATTGTATTTTTAATGTAATAACCCATTATTACAGTTCTGAAACGAAGTGGTTCCAGCTAGGTGCTCCACCTCATATATATTCTATATTGAAAGCTTAAATATTCACATATTTAAAAATCGAAATAATAAGAATGTTCAGAGTTAGATGCCAGTGTTATTAGTGCCCAGGCATTGGTATTTTTTCCTTATACATTTCCATACGTTGTAGGGAAGATCATAAAAGTTATAAAATGCGCGGAGCGCGTCTAACATTTGCGTTGCAAATCGCGAAGCATATTTGCTTGAGTATTTTAATCGAACGATGTAATGTAAGAAGCAGGTAGTTCTATAGTAGACATTATAATCAAATAATGTGAAAGTCTCAATTAAGCGATAAATAAACGCAGGATACATCCGGGATACCAGGAAGGTTTCATCTCTACGCGCTTTATGGATATAACGATAAGAAGACGCCAGGATGTCGCCAGGATGCCGGAGAAAAAGAGAAGGAGAGTACGAGCAGGGCCCGTCGCGTAATTCGCGAAAAAGTGAAAGACCTAGCGGCTTGAATTAGTCGCAAAACACCGATTCTCCCCGGCGTTTCTCTCCGGCAAGCCGCGGGGGAGCAGTGCGGCGCGACTCGTAACGGTACAAATTTCAAGATCGTACTCTCGCGGGCGTTCTTCTTTCGCGTCGCGCTCAGGATCCCTCGGGCGGTTCACGTGTCTTTGCAACGTTTGTCGAACGGGAATAACGAAACTAACGAGTCGGCTCGGGATCGACTTTCCTTTCTATCGCCGGATATCGATGGGAACAAGGACGCGTTTTGCTCCTTGAATTCCCCTCGGAAGGTGCCATCGTCGGTTCCCCGTGCGAACGTGCGATAGCCGACGATGACACTCGAGGGAATTTCGCAATGTGTTCGCGATATACGTGCATATCAGAAACATTTCCGAAATCATTTCCATTATCCATTCGTGTGTAATCGATTACGCAACGTCACGTCATTTAATCGTAATGGTAATTTTCGCAGCGTGTTGCCACTTAGCGATCCCACACCTTGTCCGGAAGTGTGATAAATAATGATCTCGTGCAGAGGAGCTACCGAACACCTTCGCCCACGCGCACAATTAGCACAGTGAGTTCATTAATTCTGAAACTGGTAGTTTCAATCTCGACGGAATGCGAAGGATCGGTCGTTTGCATTCGTTATAAAAATATATTCAGCCGCGCGCTCATCAATAACGTCTACAGATACGGCCGGGTTGTCCTGAAAATTTGCATCGAGGTGCGATATTTCAATCGCGGATCGCCGATGAAATCGTCGTTCTCGAGGGCTCTTGTCTCTTCGCGTCGACATCTCTATTCGACCGGGGAACAGCCACAATACCCGACGATAACTTGAATATCTCGTGCCATTTCCCGCAAGAGACTGTCACGTAAACACTTACTCCTTTCAGCTGCAGAATAAATGATAATCGCTGTACCGGCACGATAAGGAGATAGAAAATGCACGCATAAAGGAGGCTCTGAGATACTTTACTGCTATTCATTCCGAGAGCAATTAAGCAATTACGATTGGAGATCACAGATCACGACGAGAGAAAAAGAAAGAGAGAGAGAGACATGACATATTTTTAGAATATTACTTCTTGTTCCGAGCTAGGCGTTACTTTCGCGACAGTTGACTCAATTGTGTCGGCAGGCGGCATGTGAAAAAAGTTCTTGTGTGTAAAAGAGGCCTAACGCGGTATCTTCGCCGGTAATGCTCATTCGAGACACCGCTACTTCGCGAGTGTCACGAACGGTTTAGAAAGTCGCAGCCCCTCGCTGTCTGGCAACCGTGCTTCGAGGAAAGTCAGTTCTGCCCGATAAAAATTAAATAAAAAAAGCGCGTTGCAAAATCACATCAAGTTTCACTGGTCGCGGACGACTCCGCGAACCATTTCTAAAGTCATCGTGAGTCCTCTCCTCTCTGAGTCTGCTGAATCTCGAACAACAATACCTAACATCGTCTCTCTCGCGAGTCTCGAGATTCGAGACGCTTCGACTTCCTTGTTTCGAGATTCGTGCATTCGAAACATTCGTTGGGCAGACAAGTACTTTACACGTCTTCAGTTTTGCAATTTGGCGCAAACATCATTCAGCTTGACTACGAATACTCTTCCGAACATTTTCCCCGTGTGAAAAATGAGGTGAGGTGTCGCGGAAATATGCAATTTGTTCCACAAAGTAACGTCTTCTCAGAGAGGAATGACATGAAATAACATTGCGTAACTTTCAGCACTTACTACCACCTTGTCAAACACGATTATTTGCACATAAAAGTGATGATGTTTTAATTGCTCTTACTCTTACGTAAACAGTCGAGCTCTTCTGGGAATGTAGTAACGATGGTAAAAGGGCGTATCTTGTCTTTTACGAGGAATATATAATCGTACAAATGCGCTATGAGTCCTAAAGCTCCTATCTTCAGATTAAATTAATTAGTCATTGTTACGTCACGTTAACGACGTATACGTTGTAAGATTTGTTGCTTCCGCGTTCGGGAACGATGAAGCGATAAAATGCGTGAGAAATATTTCAGTTAGGAGGCACTTACAACGATGCGATTAGCTCGCGAGAAGAAATGAGAAAATTATGTTTGAAGTGAAACTACGTATTTTCGTGGGACACGTGAAATTCCACTACATAATTTCATATTTACCTCACAATTTAGACGATATAATAATACGATAATAATATTAATTGTCTTGCTTATCTTAATCCCTAAGTTGATATAAAATTCAATTCAAGTTGATTTGGTCCAATTTTATTTAAGTTTAATTTGAGAATGAATTTTCTTACCACGATCGATCGAGCTGAACCTTAATGAATTTCACGGTGGTCACGGGGTCACTGGACCCCGATTGCTCAATCTTTTTCTTCCACGCCCGTAAGTCTCACACGAGACAATGTATGTGTGAGACGTATACGGTCGCAGCCGCATGCAACAGGTTCCAGATGAAAAACTCGTGCTTCACGCATTCTTTTCCTCAGACTGAATCCAGCCAACTGGATCTTTGATTCTTCTTTATAGGATAGTATTATTTACATCCTTGTTGTAACTACAAGAATTGAGCGGATTTATGCAGGTTATTATCGAGAATATGGAAGATTGGCGCAGTTGATTACCGCGATTATGAGATGGCAATATTAAAATTTGACAAATAAGTTTTGATAATCATGACATTAAGAATCTCGAAAAATTTTATTACTCCCAATTCAATTTAATTCCTTAATCATATGAAGTACGTTAACATGCTGACGATAAATCCATCACAAATGATATTCAAATTTTCTGCAAAATAATAATAATAAAACATTGGTTGAACATTATTTTCATTCGTGGCTCCTTAAGATAGATAATATTTTGCTCCAGCGCTGAACAAACTTAGTACTGAGAAAAAAACACTTGAAAATTTTTGTGAGATATAATATTTCTTCACAGAAGTAAATTTTATTTCATAGAAATTAACTTTACATTTTACGAGATAAATTTTCAAGTATTTTCTCTCAGTGTGTTTTGGAATTTGAATCGGACAGCCAATGCGTTTACGTGTCGCAGGATTACGCCGCGGATTATATGATATAAAATAAATCGTCCTGTGTGAGTGTGCCGTTTAATCAAGACGCGTTAAGTCCATTAAGAGACTGCACTGTAAGGCGTAAGATAAAAGAGGAAACGTCTGTACGCGCGTCGCGTACGGCAGACGCGCGTTTCGTCGAGGAAAATTGCGTGCGGGATGCGTGTACACTGAGGACGCTAATGAGGTGCGTTTGTACACGCGCATGGAAAACTTCTTTCGCAAGAAGATTTACACAACCAGACTCGATAATAACCGAATCCGTGGCATCCGTTCGCGGTCGCTCGGTCGAGAGAACGGTCGCGAGAGAGTGCCGCACAAGCATATGTCTGCCGTCTCTAGTCAGAAAAATTACGATTCCCGGGCACGTTGTTACTCGAACCGAGTGATATCAGAACAACCCCGAGAAGAAGCCGCGTTGACGTAAGAGACGAATGGGTTGATGAGAGCTCGAGGGTGACGTAACGCCGAGGAATTTTGTAACGCGGACGAAAAAGGGATTGAGTTGACGAGTGCTCGACGATCCTCGATTGTATTAACGCTACACGGAGAGTATGTTCGATTTTTTTCTTCACGTAAATTCTCTTCAATTTTACTCAGTTTTCTGTAGCGCAGGAATAAACTGTCAATAAGTTCTATTTTACCGAGGAACTTGGCGAATTTTTAGCACATTTTAATTCCTAAAATACAAGGAGCACGTATAAAATAAAAAAGAAAAAAAATAGCACGTATAAAATAAAAAATATACATTATCGCCGAATGTCAGAGTCTGCTCCTCGACTACAAAATTCTATAGCGATTTTTATTATAAAATTGTCTCTATGTACACTGAAGGAAAAATTACCTTAAAATCAAGAAATATTTCTTTGATATGGGTGCCATTAACATATTTATCTAAATTTTCTTTATTTAAACCAAATATTGTTTACTTAAATCAGGTAAACAATATTTGATTTAAATAAAGAGAATTTAGATTTAAGTAAATATGTTAATGGCACCCATAAAAAAAATTTATTGATTTTAAGATAATTTTTCCCTCAGTGTATGTGTTTTAACCATTTTAACACTATACTATAGTATGGCGTTAAAATGGTTACGACACTTTCCAATTCGATGAGTTGCGAAAGAGATGGAAATCGTTCTTATGATTTTCTCACGATCTATTCCAAGATATTTATCGTCGTTCTTTTCGCCGTCTTGATAAACGCGCGACATTAGTGTGAGGGATGATCACGAAAAAGGATTTGCTTGTCGAAATAATGACCGCTCGACAATCGACTGTATTAACGCTATATTAACGTTTTAATTCTAAACGTGGATATAAAATTTACTCAGACCAACTTTTTCAACGTGACTGTTCTTAAAAACATATTTTGTTTTTCAATTGTAACTTTTTTCAATTTTATTCATCAATTTCAAAGGATTTAGCATCCTCGACGTTTTCCGATTAAAAAAGAAGAATTGAATGTCCATCATTTTCCTAATAGTTATGAGCAAATAAAAATTCACTGGCTACAATTTATTCATGTTTAGGATTTACGTAACTTTCTTATGTTTACGGTTTCAGGATTATATATATATATATATATATATATATATATATATATATATATATATATAAAATGTATAAGAGCGGCTAAATGAGTGCGATGCTTTTCGATTTGATGACTTTCACAAGCGATGAGTGCGATCGTTCTAACGATTTTTGCTTGTGTTTCGAAACTTATATAAAAAAAAAGAAATCGCCTTTTATGCACGCAAGAAAAGAAACCAACCCTTTATACGCGCAACATTGTAATGCGAGGCAGTCTTGCGGGACGTATCTTGGCGCGAAATAACAATCACGATGTTGGATATTAACACGCGGCAACAGATACCGACGATCACTACCTTTGGCTCGCAATTTTGTTTCGTTTTTCAATCTCGTCTGTCTTTCTCCGGTCTCATCCGTCCGGATCGGTCATTACACACACGCATGCTGCTAATTTTGCTAAATATTACTTACCGCTCTCATAACCCATCAACCTCTATTCCTAACGTCGAGCCACTAACTTTCAATCTGGACACTCCATTTCACACGCGGTGTACATTTAATAATAAGTGCGCGCCGTCATACGCGGCACAGCGCGTCATTATGGGATAACTCCTACGCTTCTATCTAATTAGGGACTACACGCGAAGAAAATGATATGGAGTCAACGGTGGATCGTTCTACTGTGAAAGATAAATAATGCGAGAGGCGACACACGATACGGAATCGCGAATTCGACTGCATCGCAATCTGTTGGCTATGTCAAGGTTCTCGATCCTTCAGATTCGACGAAAAAGAGAGAGGGAGAGAGAGAGAGAGAGAGAGAGAGAAAGACAGAGAAAAAAAGAGATGTCTTTTCGTTCGTTTTACGCGCTTCGTTTCGCCTGTGTCGGACGAATATTTATGCGATTATTATTGTAATGCGAAAGCGCGCCATTCACCTTCGTCAAATTGCGCCTCCCATGCGAGCGTGAAAACCCGCTCATTGTTTTTGTAATATATTGGCATGAGTACAAGGAACGTGTGTGTTGTGATCGTGAATCGTTGATATACGATGAATGATAAATATGGATGAGGCGGTAGCTAAATTATATATTTGGCAGCCTCATAAATCTCACCGTTGAATGTGAACCTGTATCCGCCGTTGTTTCGCGTAAACTCGGCGATGCGGGTTGAATGCTATTGGCTAAATGCGATTAAATATGGTTGATGAAGGATCATTTCTCTCTGTCGGCCTCCGCGTGAGAGCTTCGGGATTTCCACGAGAGAAATCACCTGGCGGTTCGAATTCGGGCGGGAATTGAATGACGAGACCGGCAGAAAACGCGAGCTCTTCTCCTTTCTTCGGCGTCTTTCACAGACGCGCGAAATGTCGCATCCCAGCGATCGTAACGAATAACGATTCGGGAGAGCACATTTTTGCCGGCCCGCGACGTTTTGCAACGGCAGTCGTTTGATGATCTCCTTAGAAAGTGGTTCGTCCGGCATTCGTCCCGCCGCCACGGCGGATCGTAGTCATTAGCTAAACCGTCACGAAGCGCCGACGTTTACGTGACGCACCAAATCAATCTGGGAGTCATAATCCCGGCTGGGCTCCACTCTAAATTGAATCGAGCTAGTTCGGCGGTAAATCCGCGGAGTGCAGCTCGTCGAAATATTACGCGAGTGAAAGTCGCGCCGTTTCGGTATAGCAGCGATGCACCTAGGAGTAATTCTAGTAACTGGTACGCGCGATCTCGCGGACTCCGTTTACCTCTCCCCCGTGCAATTTGCGCGATACCGGACGTAAAAAGCGAAATCTCCAGCGGACGGAATTGAAACTCGCAGCGAGCGAGCCGCACACTGGACGAACAACGGTGGTTAGGCGCGAAAGCCGCGGCAGAAAGGAACTGTGTCGAAAATTTTAACGATTAGGACTCGCCTTGCAGATTCAGCACATGCGTGCATCATAAGAGCCTTGTAACCCCGTAACCTCGAACTGCTAAACACTCGCCGGCGTTGGCAAATGTTCAGCGTTCCCGTTCCGCGGGATTGTCGACTTTCCTGCAAATTCTGTAATGCTATCCTGCATCATGACACGCTGCCGCTCAGTGTCCGCGTCGCGCGCCCTGATTTTTACGTAATCGCCGTTTGCACGAGGTTTCACGGCCACTTGGCGCCGCGGCACGAACAGACGGGCTCGAATTGTTGTTGTTGTTATATTTGCAGCGCATTTCCCGACAAGCGATTGCAAACGTCGAAAGTAGCGTAAAAAGTGTCATGGTCGGTTTTCCTGTAATTAGAAACAAGCGAAACTCAAGAAGCTTAATACTCGCATAATTACACCGTGTGGACTGCATAAAAAGTAGTACGATGTCTTATTATTGTTTGAAGTGTGGGAGCTCTTTTGTCCCGTTGGATTTGGAACACGAGCATATTCTTTTTCTCTCTATATACATAGTTTCTACGAAATAGTTTGTGCCAACGACCGCCGGGGCTGTCAGTTCATAGATACGTCGCGAAATAAACGAGACTCAGACGATTAATTTATCAAGATACGATTGATCCCATGCGATCGTGTGAATGGACGATTCGTCAAATTGATAGCACTTCTCAACAGTATTAATGATTGATGATGATAATACGGTTGTTACTTTAGTTAAATTCTGAGAATAGCGATGAAGTTCCTTATTCTTTCAAAGTGAATCAGTAAAAATGTTAGTACTTTCTCTTACTTAAATAAAACGTCAATATATTCATTGAATATACTTTAACTCGAAAGTGTGTGATTAAGATCATCTTTAGAAAACTCTGCGTAAACTGAGTCCTTACTCTCTGAAAGTAAATCAGTGAAAATGTTTTGGATTAGATCGATAAAAGGACCATTTCACGCCGATAATCAGTGAATATTTATTGATTTTCAGTGGAAACACTTCCAGCTTTACTGCTTCATCTTATATCTGATTGATTTTAATCAGTGCAAGTAAGATTTCACTGCAAAATCTGTACACTATGAATTTGTTATGCGCTGTGTTAAGTTCAACTATTTGCGTTTGCGACGGTGGAATTACCGGTTTCTATGCGATTTCGGTGCAATAACTATTCATGTTTGCAAACTGCATCAATAATAGGAACAGTTGCTTTATCAACTAATTCTTTCAGCGAGATTTTACTAATTGCAATGCTATACCTATAATTGAACCACCAGTTATAAGCATAGCATTTCAGTGAAGAATACACTGATTGTGTTTTAAAGAGTAGATAGTTATTACTTGAAACTCTGGTCTCAAGCGAGATACTCAGATTTAAATATAAAGTTAGACGATAGTCTTTTTTTTTCAATTGAATGATGTGGAAATTTAACATATATTATAATTATTCTAAAAAATTTTAATTTGAGTAAGAATTTGAGTATCTCACTTGAGACAATTTCAGGTGACAAATATTAATATATGTCTTAGAAGTGGAAAATAGCATATTTACACGAAGGACGACCAAGCCGTTAAAATATCCGCCGATGAACTGATGAAAAATTCAAGCACGTAACACCGCGTCTTGCGAAATTCAATTATGATAGACCGTGCTCTTCCTTTCTGTTCAAGGTCCGGGAGTATGAGGGCTATTTGCTTACTCCTGCTCGGCGTCGCCGTCGTGAGTGCCCAGCGTCGTTTAGCCTTGCCCGATCCGCGAAGCTGCGCGAGCCGTAAGTATATTCCAGCAACATATTTCGTAATCGCGCGCTCTAAGTGCGGACGGCTAACTAGGTGGAAAATAACGGGAAACCGGGGTCGGCAAAAGACAGAGAGAAGAAAGAGAAGACGCGAGTACACACTGGGGCATTCTTCATTCATTAGGATGCAGTCACGTTGATTCACCGCAGCTTCGTGTAAATAATTTCTCGCATTAGCCGTCGAACGTTTGCATAGAATTTCACTTCATTGACGATCTTTCGCGACGCACGATATTGTGAATCAGCCGAACTCGTTATTTGGACGATACGAATGCTAAAAAATGGCGTAAGAAATGATTAAATTATTCCAAATGGAACAGCTAATTTGTTCGCAATTTTACATTCGTTAAGCTTTACATACGAGTGTGTGATCTTCGGAATATTTGCACGATGATACGACTGCAGTCGTATTTTGTATTTTCTTGATATCCTTTTCAGTTTTAATTCTTATTTTTTTAATTCTAATTTTTAATTTTAATTTTTAATTCTTATTTTTAATTCTTATTTTTTAATTTTTATTCTTGGAGATTAGAGAAAGTATACTATAAATTTGCTGTTCTCACTTATTCTCTTCAGTTTAACGATTCAATAACAGACATGGAGTTTCATATTTCTTCTTTCTCCTCTCTCTTTCTCTTTTTCTCTCTCTCTCTCTCTCCCTGTAAGCTACAATAGACATTTATAAATTAATGAATAGTTATATTTAACAAAGTTCTTCATGAGCTGGCAATAGAATATGATCACGATTAATGATATTATCAGTGACACATTAATGTATTTATTATCCAGGCGTTCGTCACGCATCGTACAGGGATGGCAGGGGGGTCGCTCACTCATACTTCTTCAGCTGGGAACATCAGCCGACCAGAAGTCTTGAGGTTGACTGGCTGGACGCTCGCAACATCTGCCGTCGTCACTGCATGGACGCTGTGTCCCTGGAGACTCCACAAGAGAACGAATACATCAAGCAGAGAGTAGCGAGAGGTGAGCTGACGACGGTAAACACGGATACGCAATTATCTGTCAATTTTATCCGCTATAAGAGACTTCTTGTGACGTCTCATGAACGGCTGATTTGGAAAAGGCCGACTCGTAAATTCCCGATCGTTCATTTCGACAGACCAGGACACTGACAAATTGCAGATTTGCGGATTCGACGGTAATCCGTGTTCTCCGCGTCTCGTGACCTCGTCATTTCTCAAGAGCCTTATTCTGAGCGCACGCTTAACGTTAACCCATTTGCATCAGAAGCGGACACATCCGTTCACTTCGCCTGGCCATTATCACGGAAGCGGATATACTCGTGCGCAGTTCAAGCTTGCTTGACATAGAAATTCATGTCAACCTGCAAGCGAATCCAAGAATATTCATCGTAATGATACAAAATTCAATATTATAGAAATATTTGTTTCAAATCTCAAAATGATGCAAATAGGTTCAATCTGGCCATCTGACTTCAAGTTTGATTTTCCTCATATGAACGTCACGTATGACTATCGGCAGAATTAGAAAGATGCATTCAGCATTCGCCGTGAATACGGTCCAGAATATAGTCCCAGATCTCATTAGCGCCGAGGAATACGTTACTCGAGAACGAATTGTTCTGCAACTGATCCCGTGACTTGTTTGCGAGCGAATTTTCGCGTGGAGATCCACCGCTAGCGGGGAAGCCACCGGCACAAAGTGTAGCCCGCACGGAGCGCGTGAGAAGTAAAAGCGAATTCTTCTCGGTCGATTTACAGGCACAACGTTGCACAACGTTGGCAAGATTAGGTTTTGCGAGGGTAGTACCGATTTGCAGGCGCGTCCGTCGATTCGAATGGCGCAACTTCTCTCCGCGACAGCTCATTCCTCTACGTCGGCTTTTTATGACTCTGCCTGACCCTCGCAATTGATCGGCAAGGAATTTGAGTTGCAATTTAAGTTCGCAGGGGACTAGGTGCACGCGCGTGTGCCCCTATACAGGCCGAAGCGGGTCACTTTCACTTGACCGTTGATGCCCCGTGCGGAAAAGTCGACGTGAAAGGGACTTGGCGTACTTAGGATTTAACGATTTGTCTTCCGAGCGCTAATGAGATGTTTGTTGCCATCAAAGTGGGTGTTACATCGATCACCCGCGTTTGTCAACTTTGGTTCGAGCTTTGGCATCGTTGTCTACGCTTACGAATTTAAAGCCCGTATTAATAATCGTTACTTGAAGCTTACCTCAGGTGAGACATACATATTTGAATTTAGAGTTAGATGTGAATTTCTCAGCTGAATCGTAATTACAAGTATAGCGCCACGTATATCATATAATTCAATTGAAAAGTTCTATTTTATTTCTAAAAGGTTGTGTTATAGATATTACTTGTTTCAAGTGAGATATTCAGATTTGGATTCAGGGTTAGATGAGAATTTTTTAATTGAATCACAATTACAGACATAAGTGTCAAATATATTATAATTCAACTGGAAAACTTAGATCTAACTTTGAACAAAAATCTGAATATCTTGCATGAAATTAGTTTCAGGTAACAATTATTAATACAGACTTAAATTTAGATCTGTATCTTACGTGAGATAAGTTTCGAATAACGACAATTATATATGAGCCTAAAACAGTCGTTGAATTTTATCTGCCTTGCGTGATGTACTATATTATATATTATTAATTCATATTATTTATCTCATATATATTATATTATTAATTATCTAACATATACGGCGTAATAAGACGTCGTATTAACATCTAAGCGTAGATCATCGGACTTGACTCGTTTAATTGTTCAATGAGGAAAATCGAAAGCTGAGGCTCTGCGGAAAACCGCAAATTCGAAGCATAATAAGGAAATGTCGGGCGAAATTTAATTCGAGGCATCATGACCGGAGGATGAAACCGCGAGTGAGCGAGTTCGGCGCCTTCGAGAAGTTTAACATCCGCATCTTTCGTCACGGCCTATCTTAATTAATTCGCACGGAGCTGCGGGTGACGTGCTCAAACTTTGAGGAACAGTCGCGCTCTTTGCATTCACTTTTCGTACAAATTTGTTTTTTTATAACTCACCCATGAAACACTTGCGAGTTTGTCCAAGGTCGCTCGCGGATGCAAATTCGCATTTCGCATTAAAACAAACCGAAACAGCGAACCCTCGCAAGTCGGTTGTGCATCGCGTATTATTACACGAAGATACTTCGGAGTTAGTAATTTCCTTGTTAATGACAATAATGTCGCGACTCGTGCATATGACATTTTAGACGAGCTTGAAGTTATCGCTCGGCCAACAGCATGTTATTTGATTAAGACATTTCGCCATCATTAGGGGAATGATAGTCGTTAACCCGCGCTTCGATCCACGCTTGATACTTATGAACAATCCATTGTCATTTTATTTCGACTAATTCTACACGCGAAAAAAGGTTCTCGTTGCGACTACGGTGACGCGGACTTCCGGATATAATCGGTGGGTCTCGCGAACCATTATTTAGAAACTGATAAGTCGTTTACCGTGTAATTTATCGTCGCCATTCAGACAGAAAGACAGTAAGAGATTCGGTCCTTTCCTTCGTCATGGGTTTACTCGCAGCGCTTTTCTCGACTATCTGTTTCTCAATATAAATTAAATATATCGCATTTCTGCGCATTGAGCTTCGTTATTTCGAGGACAGGTTTGAGCTTACAAATATTTATATTATATCGGTATCTTATATTAACGGTTTCACCAGGAAACGTAAGATACATTTGGACGTCTGGTCGCAAGTGCAACTTCAACGGTTGCGACCGAGCTGATCTCCAGCCCCAGAACATCAACGGATGGTTCTGGTCCGGATCTGGCGCCAAGATCGGACCAACGACCCAACGTAACTCCGGAGACTGGAGCAATACAGGAGGATACGGTCAGCCACAACCGGACAATCGCGAGGCTGCACAGGTACGGTTTCGATGATCATCTGTTAATCCTTAATGTACAGCACAAAAATGTCCAAAAGCATCCCAGAGACGTCCCAACCACGTTGTGATATTTCTGAATCATCTCTAGGATGTATTTTGAATATTTGTGCTGTATGGAGTCTGGATAATGAGTGAATAAGGAATATAAAAACAAGATTCGCTTAAGGAATGAATCTTGCACTCTGTGTTTTAGCCATTTGTAAACTCTCGACGCTTCTATAGAGACTCGCTTCTTCTATATAGATTCTATATAAGTTATATAATTGATATAAAACTAATTTGATTAAAAAAAAACTGATATAAAATTGAGACAAAAATTTTTTTTGTGAAAACAGAAATGTTTACTAAAGAGCGTGACGAGGTCATAACGGAAATATCTCAAGCAATAAAATAAACTGTGTAATTTTGGGAGTAACGAAAATGTCAAAAGACGCCCTCTCGCTAAAAGCGGGCCAAACGGCTCTAACACGCTTTCTTTTGGCGTCGACCCCGTGAAACTTTGATTTATATTCTTGCAGAGTAAAGTGAAAGTACTTTGGCATCTTCAGATTTATCGTTGCTCTTATATGTGACCTTTCGCATCGTTTATTCTTATCAACGCGTCTCGCTCTCTTAACTTGGCTTAGAAACTTGAAATTAGAAACGGTTTAAGATCTTATTTCTTCATTTTTATGAGAATAACGATTTTGGAAGCATTATAATTGAGAGACTATTTTGGCAATCTTCATAATATTCGCAGAAAAGATAGCTTTAATTTCATATTATTGAAATAATTGAGCATGTACCATCCCTCAGTCCGAGATAGATTTTTTTGGATTAAGAATATGAGAATAGGAATAATTTTCCCGTTTCTTGCAGGGTAATGACGAGTCTTGCCTGTCTATCTTGAACAACTTCTACAACGACGGCATCAAGTGGCACGACGTGGCGTGTCATCACGTGAAGCCCTTCGTGTGCGAGGACAGCGACGAGCTCCTCAACTTCGTCGCGTCCCGAAATCCAGGGCTCCGTTTGTGAAAGGCGACCGCGGCGGACTCTCGGGCAAGCAGACTATCGTCGTGCATCGAAGAAAGAAGCGCGAGGAACGGAGACGCGGCGGTGTTACACGAGCGGTGTTACCGTGCGCTCGCGCGCGCACACGTCTCTGTCTCTCTACTCTTTCTCTCTGTCGCACCTTTATTTATAATTACATACTAACCGATATCTCCTTCTTTTTAACGGCCGCGATTGTAGTGCTACGCGATTCACCGTAAGCGGAATGATAGGTAGCTCGAATGCATTTAGTATTATATACAACGTAATTCTTGTAATTTTTGTATTCTTTTCGTAAGAGAATAAATGCATTATCTCATTTGTAGCGGAGGATATACCGTAATTTTCCCAAATTTAATTTCCGAGAGAAAATCCTTAGTTTTCAATTACTCACGACTTAAGGGAATGCCGAAGTCCTCGATTGGTTGTAAAATGCGCCGATCCAGTTGTCTCTCTGGTTCATCTCGATTGTAAGAATATGATAAATAAAATCTGTGTAAAATATAAACACACATGTATGTGTGTGTGTGCAAATAAGTAGTATTTGTGTGCACAAAAAATAGCAAAGATAAAATCACGACCAATCATGACTCGATTTTGTTTATGGTTACGGATACGGATATGTTTACGGACCATTGGACTCGCACCTTTACACCAATGCTTTAGCGAGTTGGCGTCAATATGGCATCGGAAAGTGTACCTAGTGCACACTTTCATAGTCTAGAAACTCGTAAAGTGCAATTGTCCTAGCTGCATTCTGTTAAAGCATAAAAGCGAAAGCTGTATTGCGTGAAAAACATAGAAAAATGCTAGGTTGCTGTGTCGAGAGATGCAAAAACCGCGCCGCATCGTGGCGTCAAAAAGACGGACGATTGTGGTACTTTGATTGGTTTCCAACAAGAGACACAATTCGACACAAGTATCATCCTATCTTTGGGTGCTTTCCAGTTGCATATACTGCGTTATTATCTTACAAGATATTTTAGATAATATGTGACCAATAAACTGGTTTTGTGTACGTCAAGATGTGTTAAGCAATTGGAAAGCACCTTTTGTTACTCACTAAGGGTGCTATTTCACGTGTCGTACGACAAGCTTTTCGGATACGTTTATTGGTTGGCGAGTAGAGTATTTCTAGGTTCTCTGTTCGTCAACCAATGAACGTATCCAAAAAGCTTGTCGTATGACACGTGAAATATCAGCCTAAATGTGAAACAAAGATAGAATAATGTTTGTGTTGACTTGTCTCTTGTTGGAAAACAATTTTATATATCTCTTATATATCCTTATATATCTAGTGATTTTAAGGTCGGTATTCATAGTCGAATCTTATTTCAAGACCTTCTTAAGTAATGTCTTAAGATGCGAATACGGCTTTGTGATTTGTTCATGACATCTTAAGACAGTACTTAAGATGATCTTAAATATAAGATCGGACTATGAATACCGGCCTAATGGCTCTTGCACACAGGACGCGGTAATGCTCGTGGCGGAAGTTCGCGCGACAGCCAATCAATATGCTGCTTTCCGAAATAACCTTCTAGCTCTTACGGAAAAACAACATATTGACTGGCTGTCGCGCGAACTTCCGCCGTGCGACAAGCATTACCGCGTCCTATATGCAGAAGCCATAAGAGTGAGACAAATATATCTTATCTCGCTCTAACTTATTGCTTTACAAATGGCGCCCAACCATAAGAAGTTATTCTTTTCAACGGATTTCCTGTCAATAGGGGACACGAAACAGGACCACTTTCTCTACTCGCGCCCTATCAAGTTCAGTCTCCTTATCTCTTACTTCATGGTGTAAGATACACAAGTGAATGCGTCACATACGCAGACCGCCGCCATGTTCTCGCATACAACCGGAAACCTCATACGACGCAAGTCCGAAGCCTTGGTTAGCAATCTTATGGCGTGTTACGGGGGGTCCGGGGAGCGAAGCCCCCCAGTTACATAGCTAGAGATAGACGGTATGACTGAATAATTACCAATTTTTTAATCAACAATTGTAATAAATTAATAGGCTTTTTAATACAACACGGTGTTTTAGCATCTACAATATATTATAGTATAATAAATATGATAACGAGCTAAATATTAATAAAACAATATTATGGTACCGATATAGAAAACGGTACAAAGATACATAAAAAACATGTTTTCACACAGTACTGGAAAACGCATGCGTATGTAGCCACAGAGCATATTTGTGTCAGTACTTTATGTCTATGTGATAGATTTTCTAACCTAACACGCCCTCAACTTTGTCTATTAATATCTCGCTTCGCAGTAGAGAGCGACAATTTTGTCAGAGGAAAAAGTTATTTGGTATGCAAAAACGCGTCGATTGAGTCTATTTTCATCGAAATCGGAGGTGAGGCCGCTAAACTAAATAATTACCATATATATATATATATATATATATATATATATATATATATATATACATATATATATATATATATATAATTAATAAAATGACAAAAATATTTTTGATATTATTCTCTTTCTCTCTGTCTCTCTCTCTCTATATATATTACAGATTTTAAGTTTAAATACATATTAGTAATGTATGATTAATTACGATTAATTTTGAGCTTTTGAATTTCGCGGCTGCATTCCTGATCATTTCTAATTGGTTCACTACACATTATGTCACTATGCGTGACGTCATCATGCACAAGGGTACACTTTTATATTTACATCATGGCAAGAGCCACTGAATTGAGGTGCTTTCATATATCCTTCTAACATAAACTTCAAACAAATACATGGTGAAAGGGCCAATGAGTTAGGCCTACAGCCGGAGAGAGAGAGAGAGAGAGAGAGAGAGAGAGAGAGAGAGAGAGAGAGAGAATTAAGGCGCTGTATATCGTCGTGTATGACATTTTTCCCAATCTTAGTACTCATCAACTTTGCCAATTAATTTCTCACTTCGCGGGGCAGAGCGACGTTTATTTCTGCCAAATTCTTATTCTACGTGTAAAACGTGTCAATTGAGTATATTTTCATCGATATTCGAGGTGACGTGAATAAACTGAATAATTACCCAATATTTAATTAAATATTCGCTCCAAGCGCTGGCTCTTATTGACTCAATAATATGGTTTATTTAAGTTGTATACTTTGTGCGCAAGAGTCTTTGTAGGTAGAAAGAATTATGGTTGTTTTAGATATATCAAATGTTGGGTATACAGAATACAATGAATGAAAAACTTAGTCAGACAAAGGACTCCAATCATCAAGGTAATACTTATAGATTTACTACAAAATTTATAATAATGATAAATTGCTAAATAAAAGTATTTTTAATGATCATATTTTATCTATTTTTAGATGGCATTCCTACTACAGCTAGAGCAATTAAAATAATGAATATACAGAGTCCATATGTAATGAGAGCTTATAATATTGCAAAGCGGGAAGAGGAAATTAACAAAATCAATGCACAGTTATGTGATTTTATCCAAACTCATCCTCTGAAAGGCAGTGATACAAAACATCTTAATGTTGATGATGTAATTTCACTATATTTTATTGAATTTGAATTATATCGAATAGATCATTGATTTTGTTTATCTAAAATATTTTTACAGTTTCAAACAATAAGGAAATAGTAGATAAGAAGTTAGAATTTTATTAAATATTTTACAGTTTATTTAAAATTATCTTGAACACATATACTTGCATTTGTCCATTTTCAAAAATTTTAAGTTTCATATTTTTGTATTTATTGAAGAAGCTGCAAACTATTTAAAAAATTATAATTCAATTAAAAACATTCAAATTCATCTTCTTATAACTTTAATGTCTATCTATAATAGAACTATTGTTGATACATAATGTATCAACGTCTCTCAGAACTTTAAGATCTTTTAATTTAAATTTGTTGATGATGGATAGAGTTATTGCCCTAAGTAGTTAATCAAGTTAAAAAAATATAGATATATATTAAAACTATATTAAAATATATTAAAAAGATGTTATAACCCCTAGGATTATTCATATTGGTTTTCAAACATATTTTCTTTTTTTATCACTGAATAATTGTCAGATTACACGTGAAACAAAATAGTTGATATTTTTTTAGTTCTTGGAGAATGTCGTGGTAATTACGCGCAGTAGCACGATTGTATCGTGAACGCTTTTCTAATAAACGTCAGCATTGACCACTACAGATCACATTGACCCAATGACATGACTACATATCTGAACATAAAATTTTCCGCTCTTTTTATTTCTGCTGTCAAAAAAAGGGGTTCCTATTTAAGAAATCGAAGTGGACCTTGAAATACCTTGACAATGGCCGCCAAGATCAAAGTCAAGGTCACCTTCAGATACCCCTCTTCAAACCTTACAACTTTTGTTTGAAACATTTTTTCTGAAAATGCTTTTCTGAAGATATTTTCCCAGCAAACAATTTGTTACCAAATTGTCGCCAAATTGACACCAAATATGACCAAAACTTGATGGCAAATCCGATGCCATTTATGTCCGCAATATGCTTGGGTTTTGTTAGCAAAGCTTGGTGACAAAATCTAACGCCAAATTGTTGCTAAATATCGAGCAAAGTTTGGCGTCAAACTACGCCGCACAAACTTTGGCCGGTATTTGGCGTCAATTCGGTGTTAGATTTCATCAAGCTTTGTTCGGTATTTGGCATCAATTTGACGTCAAACTGCGCCGCACAAACCTTGCTCGGTATTTGGCGCCAATTTGCCAACAACCTTTGATTTAGCAGATGTTATGTCCAATTTGATGACATTTTGGCAGCAAAATTTGTAATCAAGTGTTGGGCAAAATTTGCTTGAGCAGATTTGACTATTTGGGTTAGTGCAACTTTTAAAATGGGATACCCTGTATATACATATATACATACATATATATATATATATATATATATATATATATATATATATATATATATATATATATATATATA
>NW_022639599.1:688277-689323 GCF_010583005.1 Odontomachus brunneus
TGGATAGAGTTATTGCCCTAAGTAGTTAATCAAGTTAAAAAAATATAGATATATATTAAAACTATATTAAAATATATTAAAAAGATGTTATAACCCCTAGGATTATTCATATTGGTTTTCAAACATATTTTCTTTTTTTATCACTGAATAATTGTCAGATTACACGTGAAACAAAATAGTTGATATTTTTTTAGTTCTTGGAGAATGTCGTGGTAATTACGCGCAGTAGCACGATTGTATCGTGAACGCTTTTCTAATAAACGTCAGCATTGACCACTACAGATCACATTGACCCAATGACATGACTACATATCTGAACATAAAATTTTCCGCTCTTTTTATTTCTGCTGTCAAAAAAAGGGGTTCCTATTTAAGAAATCGAAGTGGACCTTGAAATACCTTGACAATGGCCGCCAAGATCAAAGTCAAGGTCACCTTCAGATACCCCTCTTCAAACCTTACAACTTTTGTTTGAAACATTTTTTCTGAAAATGCTTTTCTGAAGATATTTTCCCAGCAAACAATTTGTTACCAAATTGTCGCCAAATTGACACCAAATATGACCAAAACTTGATGGCAAATCCGATGCCATTTATGTCCGCAATATGCTTGGGTTTTGTTAGCAAAGCTTGGTGACAAAATCTAACGCCAAATTGTTGCTAAATATCGAGCAAAGTTTGGCGTCAAACTACGCCGCACAAACTTTGGCCGGTATTTGGCGTCAATTCGGTGTTAGATTTCATCAAGCTTTGTTCGGTATTTGGCATCAATTTGACGTCAAACTGCGCCGCACAAACCTTGCTCGGTATTTGGCGCCAATTTGCCAACAACCTTTGATTTAGCAGATGTTATGTCCAATTTGATGACATTTTGGCAGCAAAATTTGTAATCAAGTGTTGGGCAAAATTTGCTTGAGCAGATTTGACTATTTGGGTTAGTGCAACTTTTAAAATGGGATACCCTGTATATACATATATACATACATATATATATATATATATATATATATATATATATATATATATATATATATATATATATATATA
>NW_022639599.1:689333-699240 GCF_010583005.1 Odontomachus brunneus
TATATATATATATATATATATATATATATATATATATATATATATATATATAATCCTCTAAATGTGTATGTATGTGTGTACACACATATACACACAACTATTATTTATATCTTCTATTATATTATTTTATAGATATCTATTATTATATTTATTTTATAGGTAGTTTTTATACAAAGTAGCCAACATAAAACTGGTGTAGCAGAATTACCATCATATCTTTGTCGTGGTATAATAACTTATATTAAAAAGGAAAGTGAAATATATAACGTTCTTCTAGTGGATTATGGCATAAGTATTGAACTAAAAAGGGATGAAATTTATAAAGTTTCAAAAGATTTTATTTCCAAAGAGTATCTAACGAAAACTGTTAGTGTACATGAAATATTGCCAATTCGTATGAGAAAAAACATTTCAAACGGACATAAAAATAAATCTACAGCAGTGTAAGATTCATTAATTACAGCTGCTGCTTCCTCTTAAAAACATATTTTAAAATGTTGTAACTGTTATTTAAAGTATTGTAGAAGAATGGAGCGAAGAAGCAACACAGTTCATGAGGAATCTTTTAGCAGCATCTAAAGCAGTATATTTTGATCATTTAGCTACAGATGAAAATAATGGAAGGGAATACGGGGAATTCTATATCAGAATTGATGATCTTATTGTATCATTAAGTAAAGCTTTAGTTATAAATTATTATGCAATTTACTTGGCAGGAGGTACATACACATAAATTTTGAATAATTGATATTCAATTACTATGCAATGTGTCTCAAAATATGATTGGTATTTAGATTTACTACAACTCATTGAATCTACAAGTCATGCAGAACATAAAGAAAATACGGAAGAAAACATAATTATACATGCAAAGTTTACAACTAATCGTCCAAAGAATATGGAACTTGCCAGTAAAGTTACAAAACATTGTTCTATCAGACACATGTAAGGATGTTTAGGATCTTTTTTTCTTTTATAAAGAAAAGAGTTTACATATCTCATATTTTTTGTTTCATTTTCAGTGAAAAAGTTCTGATACAAAATGGAAAAAACTATAAAGTCATAAGTGATGTTACAGATCTTTGTTTCCCTAAAGGAGTACATAAGGTATATCATATGATAAATTTTATATTTACGTATTACGGGCACATTTAATAATTTAATTTATCTTAAGAAAGGCATATTGTATTCTCTATATTAAGATGAAACAAATCAATTATTTTAGTTGTTTCTATTATAGAAAATATATATAAAATATTATATCTTTCGTTGTAGGGTTGGAATCAATGTATCAATTCCACGAGACCGAGAAAAATTCAGTCTTATATTTGGCCAGCTATAAAGGAAGGATTAAATGTTGTCGCCATCGGAACATCACAATGTGGTAAAACCACGGGATGCGTAATGGCTGTTTGTGGTCTAGTAGTCATGCGTCAAAATGTAATTAATTTGAATAAATAATTCTTTAAATGGTTTTAAGTAGAAAAACAAAAAAAACTAAATAAACAAGAGCTAGTAATAAATAGATCTTACTAATCCTTGTTTATTTTTTTCTTGTGATAAATTTGCTAAGGTGGTAAGAATATTATAAGATTTAACATTTTAATTATTATGTTAATCTTTACACATATGAATTTTGACAGAAGCAAAATAATTTTAAAATTTATATTGTCAATAACATTTATTTATATACACACATAATGTTTATAATTAATATAAAGGACATTTAATGTTTCAGATGTCACCTAACGCGACTCACCCTACAGCGTTAATTTTATGTCCATCTGCATTTGAAGTAATCAATATTCAATCAATATGTACAACATTCTTGCAATCTTATAATAACATAAAGTCTGTAGCGGCATTTAATGGCAAATCATTTCGATCAATATCGGTAAATTTAATTAAATCTTTAAACGTTTGGCATTTTATGAAGAAAGCGCGCGTAATTAATCACTTTTGTTTTTTTCACAGGCACTGATATATAACGGCTGTCAAATCTTAGTGACTACACCACGCTTTTTAACACGATTCTTGAATGAAAATAGAAATTTCTTATCATTTGATCAACTTTCTCTTCTACTTTTTGATAATGCCGATATAATTTTGACTAAATATTACAAAACGGTAAGTAAAATATAAAAGAAATTGTAAGTTATATCTATTAAGAATTTATCAAGATATTAAATGTTTGAATAGATAGGAGAATTATTCAAAAAACATGGGATAATTGATAACCGTGAGCCACAAGGTGACAATAGGCCGATATTACAAATAATTTTGACGGCAACAAAATGGACACTTGAACTTAAGAAATTTGTATCTCTGGTAATGAACGATCCGTTCATATGTATTTCATCATTTCTAGAAGCTGTCGTTTTTAAGTCCCTTCGTCCAAAACTTTACATTTGGAAATCAGCCCATAAAAATCAGAAAATATCAGGTAAAGTAAATACGCATATTTGATGTTGATTTATCGCAACATAGATATTGAATTTCTATTTAATTTTATGTTAGATTTATTAAATAATGATTATACTATATTGAGAACTATGGTGGTATGCATAAACGCTGAAGAAGCCATGCAGTTAAATACGTTTTTAATTCCCACAAAGAAAACTTTATTGATCCATGAAAATATGAAGTTGTTAGATATAATAGGTATGTTAATCATTTTATAGGCATATTTGAATTAACAGGGCATTCTTCCTCTTTATCCTAATCAATTTATGTTTTACAGCTTTGGGAGAAAATTGGAAAACATGTGTACGTGGCTTGTATCCAGTATTAATATGCACTGATGCAATTTTGTCTCAACTTAATTGCACCAATATTCAATGGCTCATACATCATTCTGTACAGCTGACATTTAAAAATCAATTTAATTATAGATTCTCCGTGCTTTTAGACAATTTGGCACAGGTAAAATAAATTAGTTGTGTATTAAATTTAATTATCATTATCTTGCAGTTAGTTGAAACATATATTATAATTTTAATTTGTTTCCAAACAACTGGTTTCCAGAACTAATTTTTTAGTTCTTTAATGAATACATTATACTGTTATACTTCTATCTAATCTTCCTCTCTAAGTACTCACGTCGAAAAGTTATTTATTTGACACAGATATATTAATTAATTAAAAAGTAAATTTTCATTAATATGAAGAAAAGAAAAAAGAAAATAAACTCATAGAGAACTTTTGCATTCATGTTGAATCTACGTTTTACGTTTGAATAAAATAATCACACTAATTAGTTGATTTTAAACGAAAAAAAGAAACAATTTGATTGAAACTAATCTAGTACCCAGTAAGCAAATTGAGCGCAGACTGCACGCAAATTGGCAGCAAATTTGGTAAAAAATTTACACCAAAACCATAGTCATCTGTGTCCTCATTCAGCTACGGTTTTGGCGACAGAGCTTGCTGTCGGGCCATTGCTGCAGATTTGCAGCAAAAACCGCGCAGAACCTGCAGCATAGCAAGGTCTGCGCGGTTTCTGCCGCCAATCTGTCGTCAGATTGCTACAAACTCTGTACGGTTTTTGCTGCAAATCTGCAGCAATTATCCGACAACAGGCTCTGTAGCATATCTGGCGACAGTTTGGCAGCAAGATTTGATATAACAGATCTTGCATCAAATTTGTTATCTATTTGCCATCAAAAATTGGTAGCAAGTTTTGCTCGAAATCTGTTCGCACAGGTTTGGCTATCTGAGTATATAAGCATTTAAGAGTTAAATGTTGTGTGAATAATATTGTATTAATTTCAGGACATTACAAAGTGTAAAATTAGTATAATTATTGACGAACACAATAATGTACAATTTAAAAGTATAGTGAGGATAATGCAACGAATGAATGTTGCAATATCCTCAGATATGTTGGAAAATATCGAGGTACGGTAACACAATATTATTGATTAATTTGTCCAACGTTTTGTTGCTAACGAAAGACTAAGAAAAAATGATTTTAGCGTATCGCGATTACATTAGAAAGGGATAAAAAAAATTATGATATATGTGACAACATAAAGTCGTTAGGCTTATGTCCAAACGAAAATGCTTGCGTGTTCAGACACTGCATACTACCTGATATCGATACGCCAAAAACAGGCATACAGATGTAAATATAATTTTCTCTTAGACAGCTTAATATTGTTCTATTAAACCAAACCAGTGTTTGATGAGATTCTATTTCGACAGAAATGATACGGTGAAAATGATGGTGTTATATGTTCACGATGCGACTCATTTTTCCGTAAGATTGATCGAACACATTCCGCATTCGAATAATTCGAAGAAAATAATATTTCCTAGTGTGGAGTATATGCAAATTACACAACAGATTCAAGAGTACTATCAAAATATCGAAAATAGGTATATATACGCTGAATAATATCCCGTAATATGTAATCTAATGCTTTTTTTAGTGCTATTATTTATTTTTCACTTGTCTTTTTTCACATTACAGAAAAGTGTGCACTTCAACAAACGTAGGTGATATCTGCGTTCTGGAAGAATCTATTGACACATTCAAACGAGTACAAATCAGACGCATTAGATACGATAGAGATACTTCGGAAGATTCAAAGTTTGTAGATGTGAGATGTATTGACACTGGTCTTATACACGAATGCATCAATGTAAGATTTTTATATATTGGAAGACTTGTATATACAAATTTTGCGCGTTATAAATGATATCTCGTAAATTTGGTCGTTGTATTGGACTTAAATATAATGAGAATCAAAGTTAAAAAATTAGAAATTTAATTATATAATGAATTAATAAAATATAAGTCCAAACGACCACGAGATTAGTATTGTACTAAATACAGAATGTAAATGTGAATGAAAATATGTTCATTTCACTTTATGTTCATTTCATTTTTTGTTATGTGAGTTTGCATTTTTTTATATTTCAGATTTGTAAATTAATTCACATTCCAAAAAAATTACTCGATCTTCCAACACACATTGTAGAAGTATTCTTAGCCAATGTAGTGCCATACGACGAAGAACATATTTGGAATCATTATGCTACTAATGCAGTTCACAAATGGTTTTCAGAAAACGTCGACAAGAGATCTTATGTTACTGGAAAGGTGAGTTTCTCTGCTAAATTACGATAAAATTTAAAAGAAAAAAACGTGGAAACAAATTGTCTGCAGGTTCGCCTTCATCTCGGAAATACAATATGGTTGGATGACATCGTAACCGGGGTAAAGATAATTAACTATAATGATCTTATAGGATTCTCTTTGAAAGATCAGCTAAAAAATGAAAATCATGCGATGCTGAATGACGATCACATATCATATTTGTTAAAACTTTGTAAAAATAGTGGCATATCAGAAGTCAACGGATATCATATAAATACTTTATGCACGTGAACCATATATCTTTGCTGACGTTTGATCTCTATGACAATATATCTGAAGCGTGTAAAAATCATCGATACAAGAAGTCTATGAGATGAAGATCTAATTAGCAGTGAAAAGAAAATTACTTTGAGTTATAGTACTTTTAGTACTGTCGCTGCTTTTTTGCTTTGATTTTATATCAGCTTGCGTTGAAACCGTGACATTTGCAATAAACTGAAATGGTATTTTCTGAGCATCTTTCTAAGCATTTTTTATTTGCTATGTTAATTTAATAGCAATTGTCAATGAATTATAAGATGCACGCAAAATACGTACGAGCCAAAAGTGGTGTGTGTGTGTGTGCAAGCTAAATGATTACAAGTTTTCTCTTATCGCAAATTAATATACCACATCTATCCTTCTGCTATCACTATGAGTGCTGTTCAGCGCTACTATGTCATTGCGCGCGCTCAGCGGAAAAGCGTTTAGTAAGCACTCAATGATTATTAGTTCTTACTGTTAGATCCTTAAATCTAGATCAATTACATTGACGAATTGCTCAATTGTTGTGCAACTCTTGAGTATGCTGAATGCAGCCATTCTATCCTTGTTGTATATCTAAGGAACGATAGAAGGAAAGATAGAAGAACGTGATAACGTTGATAGCGTACTCCCCGAACGCACCCTATGTAATAATTTTTTTCCGGGAAAAATTTTGACGACACAATAAATCGTGGAAAATTGATACGAGAGAGAATAATCGAATCATAATACAAAAATATATTATGTTATAGTAAAACTTAAATATAATTTGATTTAATGCTGTAAAAGTAGAGAATTATTTTAAATTTATACGACTATAAAAGACTAGGTAGGTTTGAGAAAATAAATACAATATATTTTTGTTCTATATGTATTATTATTTTGCCATTGTGTGTAACCTCATAAAACGATCAAAATCCTGTCTATTGAACATTATTACAGTGATTTTTGGTATTATGCCAGCTTCTTTTAACGTTTCTATTCGCTTGCGAAGAGTTTCTACCTTATAATGGACAATCTGTCCATGTGTTATTATATCGTTATTCGTAAAACCATATTGATACAACATGTTGAACATTTCTTCCAGCTTTAGTATGTCTACTTTTATGACGCGTGGCCACTTCTTGAGAAACTTTGCAATAGTCTTTTTGTCGACATTTAATTTACACATCAAATATTTCTTGTTATTTTGATGATATTGCATCAATTGATTTCTTTTTTTAGATGTATCATCTTTTTCTATATATCTGCATAATATAAAATTATAAGAGTGAGCTACATTGTACATTATATCGATTATATTCTAAATTTTGCTTTTTATTATTTTCATTTTTACGTGACTAATACATACCGTTCAAACAATTTGTTAGACAGTTTTAGCACAGAGATTCTCATAAATATATTTCTTTCATTCAAAATCTCCACTCGTTTCTGTATAGTATCTTGGCTAAAGAAAAAGATTTGTGCTCCACTTTCGATTATTTCATTGCTAGTAATACCATTCTTATATAATATGGTAATTATTTTGTCTAATTTTCTTGAATTTATTCGTAATATATTCGGCCACTTTGCGGTAAAATTGTTCAGATCTTTTTGTTTAATATTTAATTTATTTAATAAATACTGGTTAATGTTATAATTTTGTCCTGCATCATTTTTCTGAACAACTCTATAAATAAATGCGCATAAGTAGTTCAATCGTTATTTTATGTATAAAGTGAAACCTAATATATAGTATAAATGAATGGAAAATTTTTAAACATAAAATACATTAAAGATGAGATATAAAACTTGTTTGTACAAGTATTTTATATTTAAAAAAAATCATATTTGAAAATTTGAACACATGTGACTGAATATAACATGTTATTTCATTCCTGATTATTTTTATTTTCCGTGTGCTAGTAAACATTGAAGATGATATAAATACTTTACTAACACATTTTACATAAAAAACTTTTTCTTTTTAGTTATAAAATTAGAATTATATCTCATTTTGTATTTACTTGTTTATGTAAATATTAAGAATACTTATGTACAAAAATATTTACAAAACTCTGATTCTTATTAGTTTCTACTTGAGCTGTGTATGTCAAATACTTTTTTGGTATGTTATTTGAGTTAAGTATTCACTTTATTATATTATTGATTAAAAAATAAAATTGTTATATATAGACTCTCTTATGAATGTTGAAATACTTGATTACTTACACTTGGTTATTTCTAATATTTTATTTTTCAAATTTTGTAATTCACTGTATGAATTACAAAATAAATCAATATTATAAGATAGACAAATAGAGAGATAAAAATAGAAAAAATAAAAATACTAATTCATATTTAATCTTTATAGCCTACCTCGTTACAGCCTTAAGTGGTCTTGTAGCCCATATTTCTGGATTTCTTGTATTTTTGTACAATTCACACTTATGGCGTATATGACTTTCACTATATCGAAGTACCCATAAATTCTTCAATATATTTTTATTATTCACATCATATTCTAAGAAAAGAAAATTTGAATAAAATTAATTTTTCACAGATATTTTATGTTATTTAATACTTTTCTTACCATGCAATACATTCAATTTTTTGTCTATGTAAGGAATAGGAATTCTCAATATGAATGGATTTTGTACTGTTAGTTTACATAATTCCTCTATACTACACTGTAAAGAAATATAATGTTACAATAAATATTTATATAACAGCATGTAATCACATTAATATCTGTGTCATAATTATGAAAAATTTCTGCAATCTCCTGTATTTTAAATACTATTGTTTTCTAGTGAATACAAAAATTACTTTTTACTTCTTAAAAATCTATTTTAACATATATTTATAGAAATAAAGCATAATGCAAGAAAATATCTATTGCATCTATTCCTACCTCCAATCTATAAGCAAGATATTCAATCTTATTGTATGTATAAGGTATTGGATCGGTCTGGATATAGTTTATATTATTCACTAATTTATCTTGAGTCAAACGTAGCCATGGTATAAGTTCTTCGTTATTCATATTAAGAGTGCTAATACAGTTGAGTTTTTCTTTGAGTTTGATGTCATTATGGACCAATAACCAGATATTCTTTCTAATAGCACTCTGCTGTACACCAGCTTCTACCAGGTTGTAATAATTATTCAGAATATTTATTCTAGATCTGTTCTTAAGCTGCGGATATGTTGCTAAAATTCTGTTTGTCTCGTGCGTTGATATATTCAGTATCTCTTTAAGAGTTTGTATCACAATATTTATGACAGGCTTGTAATTTAATCGGTAATCATTGTAAGTTGTTATCTCACAAGTATGATCAAATATTTTTATATCTTTGTGTAATAGCTTCTTTTGGCAGGCAAATATCCCGAGAAACAAATATTTTTCTGAACATAGCGGTTTCTGGAGTTGCAGCGAAGTCCTCAATAGATACGACATAGGTACATGTGCCAAATGCCTGACTATCATTTTCTACTATAATATATATCTTTGTCACATATTCTTTATGGATACCACAAACAATAAGTTGACAAGATTTGCTGTTTTTATAATTTATCTAAAAATATAAAATATTTCACATACACACAATACAGTTATGATAGTGATTATTTTAGGTTAGTTCTCACAACTTTACGACTGCGTTCAAATGCTCTCTCTCTTTCTTTTTGGTTGCAGACCTTTCATAGGCCGTGTTCGGGGAGACGCTATTTAGCGCTATGAGCGTCCTCTGTCCTTGTTCAACTTTCAGGAACAAACAAGAACAGAGCACACTCATAGACCGATATTCATAGTCGAATCTTATTTCAAAACCGTCTTAAATAATGTCTTAAGATGCGAATACGGCTCTGTGATTGGTTCATGACATTTTAAGACAGTACTTAAGATGATCTTAAATATAAGATCGGATTATGAATACCGGCCAATGGGTGCTTTTCAATTGTTTGAGGCTGCGTTCGGAAACGTCACTCGAGTACTCTTTCTCTCTTTTTATCTCACTCTTATATTTCGTTCACTCCAACGGCTATCGTCTAGTAGTGTGCACGCAGTGTGTGTTTCCGAACGCAACATAACACATCTTATAGCGAATTCGGTTGCTTGCACTAGTGTGCACTGAGTGCGCACTAAGGCTTGTTCATAGTATGTTATTATATTTAAAGATTGTCTTAAATAATTCTCAAATAAATTCTCAAATATTTTTAACCATAATATGATATGTATAACATCCGTACGAATCATTTTATTAGTTAAAATGTTTTTAAATATGTATTTAAGACACGATCTTAAATATAAGAATGTACTGTAAACAAGCCTTAATGCGCACTCAGTGCGCACTAGTGCAAGCTACCGAATTCGCTATTAGATTTGTTCTTTTTCAAAGAACTTTCTGAACTAGTGTTCACTAGTGCAAAGAGTGTACACGCACCGGCGTTAATGCCGTCCGAATATCCGTGTGACTCGCACACGATAACGCGTCACTCATACACTGCTGCGTGTAGGTGAGC
>NW_022639599.1:702221-709465 GCF_010583005.1 Odontomachus brunneus
CCTTTCCCCAAGATTTTTACATTACAGTAATTTCCTTGCTAACAATGAAAAATGCATGAACGTTCGAGCGAGCGAAACAATCGTCGGGACACCGCGTATTGCTCACGTATAGACGAGACAGTGTGAGTCAAGCGTTTTCTTAGTGTGTGTCACACGTATTTTAGGACGGCATTTCTGTCCAGACGTCTTATAATGCTATTTCTCTCGTTCTTACGTTTGCGATAGAGGATGGAAGATCGCCGCGACTCCCACCACTATTCCCTCTCCAAGCGTCCGACGATCGTATACCGCTAGCTCCCTCCGCCACTCCGTGCTGTTCTTAGCTCACCTACACGCAGCAGTGTATGAGTGACGCGTTATCGTGTGCGAGTCACACGGATATTCGGACGGCATTAACGCCGGTGCGTGTACACCAAAGCGTTCTTTTTTAACGGAAATGACGTCGACATCGCTGTTCTTTTTTGAAGTGCAACAGTGGTCAGTACTGCACTGACTGCCCTAGGTTCTTTTTCGAAGAACTTTCTGAACTAGTGTTCACTAATGCAAAGATTGCTGTCGGGCAATTGGTGCCAAATTTGCAGCAAAAACCGCGCAAAGCTTGCAGCGCAGCAAGCTTTCTGCGCGGTTTCTGCCGCCAATCTGCTGTCAAATCGCTACAAGCCTGCGCGGTTTTTGCTGCAAATCTGCAGCAATTATCCGACAACAAGTTCTGCCGCATATCTGGCGGCAATTTGGCAGCAAGATTTGATATAACAGATCCTGCATCAAATTTGTTATCTATTTGCTATCAAAAGTTGATAGCAAGCTCTGCTCGAAATCTGCTCGCTCAGGTTGGATATCTGGGTACATCCTTAATACGCAATTCTATAATTGCATATCGTTTCACGCAATGCAACGCAATACGTATATTTTTTACAGTATACGTAACATGAATAGTATATAGATAAATGTGCGCATGTACGTAAAACGAAATAAAGCTCAATATAATTCTGCCCAAGGATAAGAGAATCAGCGCTAAATAACGCTAAATAACGCTAAATAACTGAAGCGTACTTCCCGAACACATCCTCGAGCATATGCGTGTTGAATGAAATAGAGACCACATAAAATCAAATGTGTGCTGCCATCTATAAAGTTACCATATAACAAATATAATAATACAGATAACGACTTTATCTTAGTATGATACATAATTTGGAGAAACGCTTAATAGATGGCTGGAAAATCAGATTTAGAGATTACCGATCGTGTATATAGTTTTAAACATTGTGCTTTAAACACATCGACATGTTACCCGAGTAAATATTATAACTTGTGTAAAAAATATTTTTTTTTAAGACTGTTAAATTCTGTTCTGACTTAGGACATACAATTTGGAAGCGACTTTCTTCGAAGAAAAGTACACAAGTAGGAAGGACACAATATGCAAATAAGTAGGTTTGAATAGACTTACATAAGTTAGATAGCTTCAAAGTTTTATTTTCTGTTATAGAATATACTTGGAACCAAGTAGAATTCTTCATTGACCATTAATCAAGTTATATTTAACATCTTTAGTACTCCAACTGTTTATTAAAGTAAGATAAAAAAGTAATCTATCTTGTTTTTTCACAACGATGTGATTTCTTTATGTGTCATTTATTCTAGCCGACTCAGTCATCCAATTATATAAAATATAACACCAACAAATATAAATTGATCATTCTTCACGTCAGGCATAATTACAAGGAACAAAACATTCGAATAAAAACAGAATTTCAAATTCATAGTCTGTAAGTATTTCTCCTGAAATAGCAGATGTCTTAGAATCATCCTAGTCATGTCTAGAATGTCATATTTATCCAGGGAGATCTCTGGACATGTTGTACTATCTGAGTTGTCTTGAAGACAAAAGATACATAATCTTGTGCATTCATAAATTTTTCTCTCTCGACATGTCTTAAGGCATTTCCTCCTCGCCGCGATCATCTTGATTTGTGACGTCAGAAGAGCGAAAAAATCCGTACCTAAAATGACGTAATCGATTGAGCATACCTGTAAAATATTCCGAACATTTTCCTTTTGCTTTACAACAATTAATAAATAATCGTGAAATTAACAAACTTTTTTCATGACTTTTTTCATGACTTTGTCACGTTAATTTTACAGTTATTTATTGATTGTTAGAACAAGAGGAAAGTATTGAGAATTTTAAAGATATATTTAATCGATTGTAAGTGTTATTTTTTGAATATATCTGTTTAGTTCGACGTATTTGTGCGGGGATTTTGGACATGCATTTTCTTGTTTTTGCTGCTGTCAATCAAGAGTTCTACGGCAAAGGACTAAGAACCTAATTTTTTTATTTACTAATTTACTAATTTTTTTATATAGAAATACTAAATTTTTTTATAGAAATATTGATACTAAATTTTTTTTATACAGAAATATGGTTGCTAGAAGGGGTTGAATCTTACGCTAATTACGCTACGTGCTCGCCGGCTCGGCTCAGCTGAGCGACTGTAATGCCGATAAGCCGATGTCAAACAGCGGTGTCATGGTCGTGTGCACAGGCGTTTCAGCGGATCCTTTCTCCTTGGCTGTTGCCAGTCGGAAAACGGCGGCGCCGCGTGTCGCTTCAAAAGTTCCGCGGCTCGGCGTTAAGGCGCGAGAGCATGCGTGAAAACCCACGGTGAAAACGCGTGAAACTGCGAGCTCGTGAAATCGCCGAGATCGTTATTCCGCAAGGCGCCTCTCTCTCAGTGGTAACAATATAACTCGGCGTTCACTTCGGAAAGAATTAACGCCGGCCGAAGAACTAGACTCATTGCGACGCTCTCGTTCTAGAATCCGTAGACCGTGAGTCGCGCTTATGTGTGGTTACTTCGTTATAAGTTTAACGTCATTCATCTGTACAAAGAGAGAGAGAGAGAGAGAGAGAGAGAGAGAGAGTGCTGCAGATTTTCTGGATTGCTCGATGCTTGAGGAAGTTGCTTGTTGCTTCGGAGAAAAGTGGAATTAAAAAGAACTCAATCTTCACGCGTATTCTCGACACAAAACATAAAGTAGAAAACAATAGAATCTTTAATTCTCTCTATTATTATTTCTATTATTTCTTTTTAAATTTAATTGAAAGCAGAACATTCTTTTTAGTTCCGATTGTTATAGAGTAATTAGAGCGAGAAAAGAGTCTCTCCTTTTCTCTCCCTTTCTCTCATTCTCTTTCTTTTTGGCGAGTCTTAATTTAAGTGACGTAAACATATTTCAAATGTAATATAGAAAAAGGGAAGGTAAAAGCGCATGAACAGTCGGAAAAACGATATAAAAACAATATTGTAAATATTTTCAAGTTGACGATCCATTTCAAGTTTCGTGAACAGGTGTACATGAGGCAGTCACCTGTCAACTAATTTTGCACGCATGAAGGATTCATAGTAGTGGAATCTGCATCAAACTATACTTGTTGAATGAGGAACTTTCATGTAGAGACGAAATTTTTCGAACGAATGAACGTTCTCTATCCTCTATCACGCTATCCGCGGGGGACTGTTCTCGTCGTCGTGTTTTATCTATCGTGACAATGCGACGGCCGCATGTGGATTAATGAATCGAAATGAAGTGAATTTTACGCGTATCTGGCACGCGACGGAAACGGAAATGCATTCGCAACAACGTGAATCGCGAGAAGTTTCTGCATAAATAAGCGATAAATTTTGTAACAAATGCCGACGTTCAATTTCGCCGAGGATCCTATCGTTGAGGTCACGCTCGCCGCAGTTTCGATATATTCTATATATCACGTTGCCATGCGAATTCACGAATCAGTCATGAAACCAATGTTTCTAAACCATTAACAATTTGTATAATTACCGCAACAATCGCAGTCGCGTGCTACTTCGCAAGAATGCTATTGTCCACAGTTGAGGTGACGCGTCAGTTTGCTATAACGGTAGTCTGTATTAGCGACATTTGCCTGTAACGCAATTGTTTACATGTTAACATCATTTTATTATGGAATTATTTTAAAAGTCCGCTCATATGCGACTTACGGGCATCAATACCTGTATCATAAGGATCGGTCTTTCAACTTTGGCCTTTCATCGAAAAAGGACTGTTTCTTTTGCTTGGCTGTCGTATATTTTATATGTTAGGCACATTATACAGTAAGCTATTCATAAATCATAAGCAAGTTGACCAATCATAGTCGATTATTTTTGAAAATAGTCGACGGTGATTGGTCAATCTGTTTGCGACTTATAACTAATAGCTTATTGTAGAATGCGCTTTCCTTATATGTTATTTTTCAATTAACAATCGACATCGTACTCGAAACTTTCTTTTTTATTGCAGACATTATGAACATTATTCTACTGATCACAATGCAGATTTTTTCACATGAAGATCACGCTTTCACTAAATCGCCTCAACTATGTAATACGTTGAAATGGTTCGCGTCTGTACAGTTGTATATTTGAATGTTTGCGTTTTGTATATCTTGCGAAAGTTCCTGATTCAGCAGATATTGCGATTTTGCGGGAGTGTGAGAATTAAGAGACGCCACACATTTATTTGCGGAGTCCGCTAATTATAGGACATTTTGTAAATTTATTTATGTGCACGATGCTATGTGCGAACAATATAAAGCGACATTGGTGATTTCGATACTTGCGAGGACGGACGAGAGATGAGATCGCGATCGATTCACACACGGAGCGACTAATTGACATCCGATAAAATCCATCAAGACGTTAATACACCTACATGCGAAGTGTTGCTGGCAATGTGTGGTATAATATTCTGCTTTGTCTTTGTCCCAATTTCAGTAGCAGCTGATCAGCTTACAGGCGAAGGTATAATAACGCGTTTACGCAAGATGCACAATAATAGATAAGACAGCTTGTTCGCGATCGTTAAACACAAATGAAAACTAGAACATGTTATTTAAATTTTATGTAAATCTATGATTACGTAATGTACAGTGCGCTCCATGGAGTTTTCTGTCGATATCTATTCCGTCGTTATCTTTGTATTTCTTAGCTATTCACACAGGAATAGTTTAACGCGTTATCTAAATTATTTCAAACTGGTTTTTAAACATGTAGATAATTATGCGACGTTGCAATATGTTAAAAGAGTTTATCAGCAAGTTTATTTTACTTAGAAATATTTATACTTAGAAGCAAGCCACGTAGCTGAATAATCTAATTGATTACAGAATCGGTTTTATATTTAATGTAACATTTCTCTCTTGTGCTAAATTACGTGTAACATATCAAATTATAATATTTAACAAACTTTTGCGAAAAATACACACGTATATGTTTTACTCGTCTGTGAATTGGCGTAAAAGTTGCGAGTTAAAAATTATGCTCCGGGACTCTAATAACCAGTTTTGTGGATTATAACGTTACAATGCGGAAGTGGAACGTAATCACCATAAGTTAAAGATAGTTACTTGGTCAGGAACTTGCGTTATTAGTTTAATATGTATCCGGATTTCCGAATGCAATTCAAAAGTAATGTACGCGTCCGTGTGTCTGGGATTACGTCGAGTTTCCGGCGACATTGACTTCATTTGTATCTCATTTGATGGATTATTCACTGTTCACTTGTCACGTACGATGCGCGAGACAATTGAGTAAAAGTTAACATTAGATTCGTGGAAATCTTGTACTCTGAACAAATTCGTTGTCGTCGAATAATAAACCAGACGCTGCGACCGTATCTAATGAGATTAGCGACTACTAAGTTCAACAGGATATATTTATTATTAATAAATAAAAAACGAATGTGTCTCCGTGTGGTAAATAATTCTTATATCACACATTCTCGTCGATATTCTAAGCACTTTACTACCATACATAATTGTATCACGAATATTTTAACTGGAATTAATTATGAAATTTCTCATCTCTCTCGCGCGGTGTGTAATATTTCTTCACGTCGTTCGTACTATCAGTGATATAATATGTTTGTGTGATTAGTGATACTGTTTTCACGGCATTGCGATGTAACGCTCAGCGCGCATGAACAACGACGTTTTTCGTTACTTGCACTGTGAATGTACGCGACTCGGGAATATCGGTCAGACACTCGTGTAGTTGAATGTTATCGAAAGTGAGAGCTTCCACGAGAAGGATGGCGGTGAGACATTATGCGCATCAGTACACGGTGCAGCTAACGGAGAAGAAAATCACCGACGAGAATGTCAGCAGCGAGAGTAGCGACGTAGACGACTACTATCCGTTGATCCATCATAGCGTAAGCGAAACAACGCTTGACAGGAATGCACGTAGGAGGATGGTGGAAGTCGGCTGGGACGCGATAGTAAGATGTTACGTCTGTTCTTTCATTGTTTTCACAACTCGAGAGGAAAATGCTTAGATTGAGAATCGATTGACACTCGATCTCATGTCGCTTTTGATCACGTAAAATGTCATCTCCGATATATATATATATATATATATATATATATATATATATATATATATATATATCCGCTCAAGTTGTGTATATATATAGTAGAGTTGTATATATATGGTAGATACACACACACACACACACACACACACACACAAGAGGGTTGTATGATAAGTATCCGTGTTAGGGAAGGAAACGCATTTAAAAACATTTTTTTTTTACTTATTTTTCAACATAGTCTCTTTTCAACCCGATACACTTAATCCAGCGATATTCCAACGTTTTTATACCATCCAAAAAATATGATTTGTCGAACTCCGCAAAATAGGCCTCTGTTTCGGCGATGACTTCGCGTGCGTGAAGTTGGCACCTCATTTTTTAGCACCGCAAGTTTTGACATGAGTTCCATTTGCACCCACAATAGTTCTATAGTTCCTGATAGGTTATAGCAATAGTTCCGTCGAATTAATAAAAAAAATAAATTTTTTAAAATATAAGGTGCCAACTTACCACGGCACCGCAACATTAAAAAAAAATTATTTTGATAATTTTATTTTACAGTTCTTGAAGTGCTCTATAGTTCCTGATATGCTTTAGCAAGAGTTCCGGCCTCTAACTATTTTTAAACAATTTTTAAACTTAAGTACAAGAACCGCATTACAAGAGTAAACTCTGGGGTGCTGGCAGTTCTAGCCGACTTTTTGACGTTTTCCGGTAGTACTGCAATAGTTCCGAAGCTTCACGTAGGTTTCAGCAAGAGTTCCGGCCTCTTATTTAAAAATACTTAGAGGCCGGAACTCTCGCTAAAACCTATGTGAAGCTTCGGAACTATTGCAGTACTACCG
>NW_022639599.1:710063-710585 GCF_010583005.1 Odontomachus brunneus
CAACGCACGCTCGCAGGGCACCTAATCAAAAAAACTATTTAAATTAACTATTTCTTTAGAATTATTGATATATGTGATATAGAACTCTAGAACTATTGTAAAACAAACCGGAACTCTAAAGAAATAGTTAATGTAAATAGTTTTTTTGATTAGGTGCGCTGCGAGAACTTAGCGCACCTTTTATTAAAAGTTTTTTTTTTGTATTTAATGACCGGAACTATTGAAAATTGTTGCAGAGAGCTCTAGAACTTTTCAAGAGGGTATCAGAACTGCAAAAAAAATGACTTTCAAAAAAAGGTGCGCTAAGTTCTCGCAGCGCACCTAATCAAAAAAACTATTTACATTAACTATTTCTTTAGAATTATTGTTATATATGATATAGAACTCTAAAACTATTTAAATTAACTATTTCTTTAGAGTTCCGGTTTGTTTTACAATAGTTCTAGAGTTCTATATCACATATATCAATAATTCTAAAGAAATAGTTGATTTTACTGATTAAGTGCGCTTCGAGAACTTAGC
>NW_022639599.1:713209-713969 GCF_010583005.1 Odontomachus brunneus
CAAAATGTGTTATTTTTTTTACAGTTCTGATACTCTTTTGAAAAGTTCTAGAGCTCTTTGCAACAATTTTCAATAGTGCCGGTCATTAAATACAAAAGAACAGACTTTCAAAAAAAGGTGCGCTATGTTCTCGCAGCGCGCGTGCGTGAAGTTGGCACCTTATTTTTTAGCACCGCAAGTTTTGACATGAGTTCCATTTGCACCCACAATAGTTCTATAGTTCCTGATAGGTTATAGCAATAGTTCCGTCGAATTAATAAAAAAAATGAATTTTTTAAAATATAAGGTGCCAACTTCACGCACGCGCGCTGCGAGAACATAGCGCACCTTTTTTGAAAGTCTTTTTTTTGTATTTAATGACCGGCACTATTGAAAATTGTTGCAGAGAGCTCTAGAACTTTTCAAGAGGGTATCAGAACTGCAAAAAAAATGGCACATTTTGAAATATGGTGCGCCAAGTCTTGGCACACCATATTTCAACATGTGTTATTTTTTTTACAGTTCTGATACTCTCTTGAAAAGTTCTAGAGCTCTTTGCAACAATTTTCAATAGTTCCGGTCATTAAATACAAAAAAACAGACTTTCAAAAAAAGGTGCGCTATGTTCTCGCAGCGCGCGTGCGTGAAGTTGGCACCTTATTTTTTAGCACCGCAAGTTTTGACATGAGTTCCATTTGCACCCACAATAGTTCTATAGTTCCTGATAGGTTATAGCAATAGTTCCGTCGAATTAATAAAAAAAATGAATTTTTTAAAATAT
>NW_022639599.1:714783-770258 GCF_010583005.1 Odontomachus brunneus
GCACCCCAGAGTTTACTCTTGTAATGCGGTTCTTGTACTCAAGTTTAAAAATTGTTTAAAAATAGTTAGAGGCCGGAACTCTTGCTAAAACATATCAGGAACTATAGAGCACTTCGAGAACTGTAAAATAAAATTATCAAAATAATTTTTTTTTAATGTTGCGGTGCCGTGGTAAGTTGGCACCTCATATTTTAAAAAATTCATTTTTTTAATTAATTCGACGGAACTATTGCTATAACCTATCAGGAACTATAGAACTATTGTGGGTGCAAATGGAACTCATGTCAAAACTTGCGGTGCTAAAAAATGAGGTGCCAACTTCACGCACGCGATGACTTCCTCGTTTGACGTGAACAGCTTTCCGCCAAGCCATTTTTTCATGTTTGGAAATCGCAGGGAAATAGAAATCGCAGGGAGCCAAATCTGGAGAATAAGGTGGATGAGACAGCAATTCGTAGCGTAATTCGACCAGTTTTGCTATGGCGATTGTGGACGAATGAGCTGGTGCGTTGTCATGATGAAAGAGCACTTTTTTCTTCGCCAAATGAAGCCGTTCTCTCTTCAATTCAACGTCGAATTGGCCCAATAAATCAGCATAGTACTGCCCCGTGATTGTCCTTCCCTCCTCCAAATAGTCGGTGAAAATGATGCCTCGCGAATCCCAAAAAACGGTGGCCATGATTTTTCCGGCCGATGGAGCCGTTTTTGCTTTCTTTAGAGCAGGTTCGTCTGGTGAAATCCACTGTTTTGACTGTTCTTTCGTTTCTGGCGTGTAGTGATGGATCCACGTTTCGTCAACAGTGATGGAACGCCGCAGAAACTCTTTCGGATTGCGCTTAAACATGTTCAAACAGTGCTCCGAAGTTGTCATGCGATTCCGTTTTTATTCCACTGTGAGCAAACGCGGCACCCATATCTCGCCTATATCTTTCTCATATCCAATTTTTTCATATAGGATATTTTGTACGTGTTTAATTGAGATATTTACAATGCCAGCGATCTTTCTGATCTTCACCCGGCGGTTTGTTAACACTGTATCATGGATTTTGTTGACCATATCCTCCGTAGTCACCTCAATCGGACGACCTGGACGCTCTTCATCAAAAACGGATGTTCGGCCACGCTTGAATTCATTGAACCAATATCTGATGGTAGTCATCGAAGGTGCATGGTCTTTATAAACGGCATGCAACTTCACTTTGATTTCCTCACACATCTTCCCATTCAAAAAAGGAATCGAATCACTGATCAATATTGCTCTTTTTCCATAGTTGCAAACAAACACAAACTTGTCCACTTTCAACAGTTATCAAAACAAAACTACTTGATAAATTTGTCTGAAATTTTGACTGGCGTCGTTCGGAAGATGGCGTTAAACGATGGTATATAGACTTTGAGTCAGTGACGCCATCAGTCGTTAAACACTTATCATACAGCCCTCGTAAAGCATCGAAATGTGACATCTTATGTCATAATATTTAGTCTACATACTATGAGTATTTTATAATATTTAATAACCCAGATAACACAGATATCTAGAATATGTCTTAGAGATATTCCCTAAAGATTTTTTAAACAAGTTTCTTTAAAGTTCTTTCAGACGTCTCTAAAGTCTGTATTAATAGTCGTTACTTAAAACTTTCCTGAGGTGAGATACTCAGGCAAGATACTTTTTAATTTAGAATTAAATGTGTGTATGTGTGTACGTGAGTTTTTCAGCTGAATCACCATTACAAATATAATGTTACATATATAATACAAATAAAAAAAATTCAAATCTAACTTTAAATTTAGATTTGAGTATTTAACGTAGGACAAGTTTCAAGTATTGGCTATTAAATACGAGTCTGATGTTTTTTAAAGATGTTTCTTAAATCCCTATTAATAGTTGTCTTATGTCAGAGAGATACTCAGGTTTTTATTAAAAAATAGGTCCTAAATTTTTAGTTGAATCATATGATATATGTAACATCTATATCTGTAACTGTGATTTAACTGAAAATCTATCCTCCAACTCTGAATTTAAATCAGAATATCTCACTTGGAAAGATTTTTAAATAATGATTATTAGTACTGTCGTAAAATATTTATGCTGTATGGGAATTGATCCAGTAGCTGGGAATACTGAATGTTTGACTGAGTGTATACTGGAGCGGATGAATTTTATTTGCGTTTTGTCATTTTTATATATTATACTTTTTTCTTTTTGTAATTTTTATGCCGATTCTGTTGCACATTGTCAGATTCTATTGTACGTAATTTGACAATAACTTTCGCCAGTTGTTAGAAAAGAATCGTGAATGAAATTAAAAATTTTTGTACTATATAATTTTTGAACGGTTGATGCTCTTCTTAGTGTAAGATATTGCACTAAGATGGGATCTAGTGTAAGATATTGAGAAAGATAAGTTTATATCGGGAAATGCGTTTCACATTGATGAAATATTCGCGGAATTTGAATATTTGGACTTATATGGTACGTAAATCCCCTATGCCATGGCTTACTGCAGTTTGTATCATGAGGAAGCAGATGATGCCGTTTGAAATCTGCTTAGGCGCTTGCATTTGCAGCCGGCTGATTAAAGCGAGGCATCAAAAGATTAACGTGCGTTGGTGCATCACGTATTATTAGGAGATTAAAAGATCGCAGGCGATTTGGAGACCTCATTAACGCGTCGAATCATGCTGTTCGGCAGGATTCATCGTCGCGCGTGTTTCATTAAGGTAAATGACGTGTATTTGCAGTTACAATGTATGTTCTCGCGTAAATTAGCATTCGCACGATAATTCGCGCTGATACAACGCTTATCGCAACATCGCCACGTTTTACAGACGCGATAACGTTTCTCTTGTTTATCTCGTGGGCAAATAAAAATTACGAAGAAGAATTTACTTGAAATCGTGCGTCGAAGTTTAAAATTATTCTGTTCATCTTTCGATCTAATCTCTTTTTTATCAAGAAAGATATTTGTTCCTTGTTTCTCCTTTACTACTCTTTACTATAAACGAATATTTCTACCAGGGAAACTTTCTTTCTTTTAAAGTTAACATTTTTAAAAGTGCCGCTATTTAAAAAAATTTTGAACTACACCGGAAGTAATACGTGAAGCAAATACACTGTAGCGCCTCCGCTAATAAAAACAGATTATGTGTTAAAAATTGCATGATGTTTCGCGCAAATAAATTCGTATCGTAATTGAACGGGAGGTTTGGGAAATTATTTTTTAGACGAAGTGACTTTTCTTTTGAAAATTTTGTTTTGTTTTCTCATAATGGAATGTTATTTGATTACAATGGTGACTTTATGCCGACTCGCGACTCGCTTCTATTAGTTTTGCGACATCATTGAGAATAAATGTAATTTGTGACGCAATGTATCGTGTTGATTAGAACGCGTAATCGTGATTAGATGCAAGTCTCCGCTCTCACATCGATGCAGTGAGTGAAGAACAAGTGAGCGTACAATAACTGAACGGCAAGCTCTGTTAGTAAGCGCAAAAGAAGTGCAGCTAAAGAAGCGCGCAGATGCAGCGCATTGACCGGCGAGAAAGTGGCGACGGCGATTGGTGTGTAATTAATCATCATTTCATCGTCCATTAGTTCATTCGGTAATTCATTGTCGATTCGTCATTCATTATTATTAATCTTAGCTTCCGGTTATCTATTCGCTCCGGTTGCCGCCACGTTAATTGCGAAGAAAGTGCTCGGAGCGATGTAGCAGCCGGCGAGAGAACGGCAGTATCGGCGGAAAATCGGCTGGTGAGTAATTTAACTATTGTTAATCTCATCTTCCGGTAATCCATCTGCGCGGCTCCCGCCTTTCTAATTACGACTTTACTCTTTCGAAATTTCGTATCAGCCTCAAGGCACACCCGCGAGGTATTAGATTTGTCTACACTGTTTGCACTTTTAACATTTTTGCATCTAATGTCCGTTGAGAGACCAGACGCGATGAGCGAAATTCAATGAAAACTTTTCTTTCTAAAGAGAGCTCCAGTGTGCAACGGGTGTAAAGATGTAAAAAGTGCAAGCAACATGAACAAACCTATTGTGCGTCGAGCCTATGGAAAAATTGAATTTTGCGCGACCTGTACTCTCATCCAGTATCAACATGTTATTCTCCTGTTTATCGTGGATAAACGTGCTATATGTAGCTACCTGAATGTTCCTTTATGCGAAAATGCATTTAATCTACATGAATCCGCAAAACATCAACATATATATGTATGACCATTTCGTTGAGAGAGCACTTTTGCACTTCCTCTCTAAATTGTAGTGCAATAATGTAGTAGGTAAAAAACCCGCGGACTATACGGGAGGCGCTGAGTGCAATATACGAAAATTTGAAATGATTGACTTCACGCCTCACACAACGTCGTTTGGTCTCACGACGCTATAACGTTCGGAATGTTCGTCGAAGTAAGGAATAATCGCCGCGTATCACGCAGATTAGTGTTCAGAATCGCGGTTAACTGCCTCTGTTCGATTGATCTGTATCTGTGTGAGAGAGCAATGAGTCAATGTCGGGAATAAATCAACAATATATGGATGTGACGATAAGAGAGAAAGAAAGAGGAAACGTCCGGAGCAAGCAGCGAGGTCGACGAGAAGATTACGGCTTAATCGGTTGGTGAGCAAAAAATTCATCTCTCGTCTCACTTTATCATCATTTTATCATTTATTATTCTTGGTAACCTCAACATCGTCTACTCACTCTGGTTATCGTTTCATTTTAATCACGTTACAGTCCTCCCAAAGTTTCGACAGTAGCGTAAAGTGTACATGTATGTGATGTGACTATACTTGTGTGTGTGTATATTGCTGTGTAGAAGGAAACATTTAAATGACGAGAGTTTCGTGTCAATACCGCAGTTTTGTAGTGATGTTAGCCAGTCTTGTTTTTTTTCAATTACTGTCGCAACGAATCGTAATTTGGTGACTTATTATTGAAATACATATAGGACGAGACAAAATTCATTGTTTCCCGATAGATTTCCATATCGGTAATTCAATAAAACTGGATCTATCGCGTTTTCTCAAAAATAACAGTGCGGACTTTTTCGTTCGTATCGTTTTTCGCGTAGCAGTGTTTGGTTTGCTCCGGCAAAGCGAACTCGAATCGAGATCGATTTAGGTATTTGGTATACTCCGATACATCCTCACGTTTGTTATTTATATTTGGTCAATTTAAAGTCACTGGGGACACATCTGCGCGCAAATATCACGGTTGGTGAGGGCCGCTGCTTATTTGCATAATCATGTCGCATGAGTAGCACGTGCCAGCCTAAATTGCTACGATACAGCTGACAGGAACAATCGAAAATAATAATCATCGATTTTCCAGGGAACACTGTTCTCCTCTCGCAGATAAACCGAACGGCGGCTTACTTTTGGCGATCTTCGTTCTTTAATGCATCCTGTCGCTTTAATAAATACGAAAGTACGATAATGTTATTTTTGTGAACATTTAACATAAGAACGTTTGGGAAATTGCTCAACAAAGTGTCCATCGAGTAAAGCACACCAGATGCTGCGTGTTCCATAAACGAGATGCAATTTTGCGAATTTGCATTAAAATTTCGAGGCGCAAGAATAGGCGAGGACACGTGTCTCTCGTGTATCTTTTTTACTTGAAGAGAAATTTTTGAAGGCACGATGGAAGAGAGCGTGTGCACTTTCGGCAGCCACGAAGTAATCTCCCGCGCTCAATTTTGCAACTAACGTCCCGGTAAATGATTATCTGCACATTACTGTCGCTCCTCTTGAATTTCCCGGCCGCGGCGTCGGCGGCGCGATGCAACACAGAGATTTAAATTCTCACGTCGATCGTGAGATATGATCGATTTTCGCGACATCGCTCGAACAATCTGACACCGGGTTGCATCCCGGCCGAATAAATTCTAACGGCCGTTATTTGCGCGACATCCGCGTTCGGTCATGCGGACGCGCGGAATGCGCGCAACAAAGAGGTTATAAATCAGGACATCGCGTCGCGCGCGATCCGGTAACGTCGATCCCGCACGCGATTAATTAATACAGAGTGTCGATCGGAATTTACATCCGACTCGGTTCCGCGACGAAGTTACGGGGCGTGCTATAATAAAATAAAAATCAACGTCAAAGATACTTTTCGAAACAAAAAAAAAAAAACGTGTAACACGAGAATGGTGGGTTTGATGGTTAAATTCCACCTGATATACCAGGACCGCCTGAAACTGGGAGAAAAAGTAAATCTTGCTTGTGAGAGTGAATATTCATTGATTTTTTTCGTAAATTTTACGTTTCGCGATAAAACGGGTGTGAAACAATTTTTTCCAGAATATACATAGTAAACGCGAAGCAGCTTTTCACGAAAGTATGAGCGGAAAGGAACCCGCAACATAGAATAATAGAATGAGGTTAACTAAAAATTGACTTTACATCATGTAAATTGCACTGAAAAGATATGCATATCTTTTCTGAAAGCGCGCCGTATTATCATACGAATCAGATGTTACGACGTTTCTATAAGAACTGAGAGATGGCGCCACAATAACCGTAATGCATTCACAATTAGAACAAGATGTCCAGTAGCCGACACTCGCCCATTTTTCGGCACTCTAGTTCGGATATTATTAGATATTGAGGGCTATATGGGGTTTTATCAAGTACTTATTAATTATTACTTGTTCATTTATATTTTTTTATAAATCTCCTCATACACTTTGGTATATTTAATAATATTCGCGCAAGAGTGTCGTAAATATGTAAAAAGAAAACTGATTACTGGATGTGTTTTCCTCTACGCATATCCGTAATCATCCTAGTATGAAAATGAACATTTAAATTAATTAATGGCAATTTTTACTCGCACATCTCGCGGATTACTATTTCTCATTTAAATATAATTTCCGGTTTAAATCTTGAAATTTCGATCTGAGATAACCGAGTCGTCATTCCGGCTATTTATTCTCATTCATATTCATCTAAATTTTATAGATGAATATGAATGAAAATAAATTTACATGCACTATTAATTTACTTATTTTTAGAACCTATTTTTAGACACGTTTAATTGAAACGTGGTCTCAAAATTAATTTTAACCGCAAAATAATGAATATACTATACGAAGCAAATAATCCCTATTATAAAATTACGTCAAATTTTCACTAAACTTTACCGATGAAATTGGATTTTTGTATCGTATTGCGGCATTCTCTCTCTCTCTCTCTCTCTCTCTCTCTCTTTCTCTTTCTCTCTCTCGATTACAATTTAATACCAGAGATTATAAGAATATCCGGTTCGGGTATGCGCGCAATGTACGTCGTTTGAAGAATGAAATACCCGCCGAAATATACTTTATATTCAAATAGCCCGATTCGCCTGCAACATAGTTCTGCGTTGAAACGACGCGAAGTTAGAAGTCCGCGTTCATCATTCTTACCAAATGAGATCCGCAGGACATGGAATTCGATATCGGCAGGGAGTGAGCGAGGACGGCCAAAGCGCGACCTCGTTAGCTCCAGAAGATCTATGGGGATATTGGAATATCCGTACAATGTGCCGATTGATGCCTGCTATGATAACTATGTGGGGTGAATATTTTTGATTCGCGATAAGGAGGCTTTTCATCAGAATTTACACACGGGTATTTTACTTTAGTGAAATTTAAGCCGCAAGCCGCTCAGCAAAGATAATCTCCTTTAGAGAAATATTTTCTTTTCTAATTTTTACATAAGTTAGATATTGATCGAGTCATAATTGTCGGCTATTTGTTAGAGAATAGGAAGCGGGGTATACATTGTTTTCAACGCCGCCGCCTTGCCTGGTTAATTCCTGTCGGGGATTTCCAAAAATTATAATAGTCTGAAGCTCCGAAGCTAATATCCATCCCCATTCTATCCTTATGCGAGATATCTCGTGTATTGAAATGCTAATAAGCGACACCTCGAGGTTTCATTAATGGACTTGATGGAATGGAGATGAATTAAAACGCGCGTTGACAAGCATTCATTCCGCATGGATAGAATTTTAAGCCGCGATATCAAATATCGCGCTTAACAAAAAAAGAGAAAATACTCAATTTGTTCTATCTAAGAATCTATTATAACTTTCTTGTTAGAAATATAGGAGATTGAGTGAGATTAGGTCTTTAATAATGTAAGCAGCTGGAATATGTATAAAATATTCTTTTTTGCACACACACAATTCAGAATATCTATCTATATCTTTCTACTCTTGGCTTGTTAATCATTCAATTTTCATTCTCAAACCCATATGATATATCGAAGTGAAATATAAGACTTCGAGATGCTAGAGAATCACCAGTGATCTTGACTACCTGCGGACGATTCCTCGTCAATATCGTAGGCGTCTTGCGGACGAGCATCTTTCCGGACAAATATTGTACGAATCTTTGGAAAATCACGACGTAGTGTCTAGTATTGGATTCGGGGATAATCGATAAAGGATATGTAGACGTGGAGATATGTCAATCCGACGTCGGCGTCGCATAAACTCCGAGTTTTGCGGTTTACAGGGGAGGGAATGAGAGACAAAGAGGAGGAGAGAAAGGGAGAGAGAGAGAGAGAGAGAGGAAGAGGCGCAGGATGCCTGAGGGAACTATAAATCTAACCTCATCGTCATCGACGTCCCAGTCACGTGCCATAGAGAGTTGCACCCCTTACTTCATCCTCCCCCTTTTTTTCTTCTTTTTTTCGTTACTATCGTCGATCGTCACCGTGCGCGGTACAGGCATTCGATCCGTCGACTTTTCTTTGGACTTGTTGCGTTGCGGCTACCGTTGCATCTGCAGTTTATACAACCTGTTTCTTCGTTCCGCGTCTTTCTCTCTTGCAGCGTGCCTCTCGTATCGATATAGATAAGAATTCTATAAAAAGAAAAATTGAAGGCCGGCGTTCTCGCGCAGTTAGAAGTGACCGGCAAAATTTTGCTTTTACCCCGCGCTGATCGGAATTCGGCGTGGCGCTTGAGAATGCGCGGAATTCGTGCCGGTTTTCTGCGTAACATCTCTTACATATTACATAATTGCGATGTCTACGCTAAACATGTATTTCATTTAAGTATGTCGTACACATATCTGTTGCGTGCTGTCTTGAGTCCATTAATTTATGATCGCTGCAAATGTTAGTTGGACTAACGGTCGAAGCATAGCTCGGGCAAGATACAGTGCCACCGCATTTGCAGCACGTATACCATTACACCGGTTTTCCAGCGATAGATCACTACGAGTTTGTTGTTGTTCCGTAACGATAATGATACTGCATTGGCCTAGCGATAGCTCTGAATACGAGCTTAACTTAGAATTTACGTACTTGGATTTGCAGAGAGTTACTTCACTCTCTCGAAGGAAGCAGCCTTGTTAGCATTCCTGTTGAAAAAATCCGATTCGTACAATCGTTTTAATGTTGTATGCTTTATTTTCTTTCATTTTCTTAAATTTTAGCAGTTATTAGAAATATGTGACATTTAATTTAGTTTATTTTAACTTATATCTTTTGTGATTGCTAAATTATTTTACGAGTTTAAAGTCTTTTGAACCTAATGCTGGAGCGACGTTCTGATCTCATTACGCATATTGAATAGTCCATAAACATGATTTAAATTTTTGATGTGGCTCTAGTGTCAAAAACTTCGTTATCGCGACTTCCTCTCACACGCTGTTTCGTTTCCCTTAGTGGTCGTAACGTAAGCTACTTCCCTACAATGGAATATTACATGTGCGCTCTATTCTGCGTCCCCGACTGCATATTTTTACAAGTATATCTATTCATTTAATTTTCTCATTTTTGCGAGAAGTTCCGCGCTCTCGCGTCTCGTTACAATATGGCAGAATATCAAATGGTTCCGTCTACTTCGCAAAATTCGGCAGATTAGCAGATTGATAAATAGCTGGATATATAAAAGTTTTCCATACGGATGCAATAATACATCGTGGAAAATAATCAAACTTGAAATATTTAGTTTTTCTCACGAGAGCACGAGCGTAAAGTTGCTCGTTGTAGCCATTTTACGACTTTTTACGCGTGACATGGTCGACGGCTCAAGTCTGCGTCGACAGATTTGCGAATATGTCAAACTGCAAGAACGCGAGACAAACGTTTCCTGTTTTATAAAACAGATCGTCAGCGTGAAAATAAATGTGTCAGTTTTTACCGGTCGGTGTAACAGTTTTGAAAATGGAAACGTGACATTTTGGTGAGAGAGGATTGATAGACTAGTATAAAAGATCCATGAAATTGGAGAGTTTGAAGAATTTTCATTATTTGCTCAAGTCTTTTATTTATGAACAGCGCCATATTATATTACTAGAGTGTTTTATTTTCGACATTAAAAATATTCAACAATATTCGATGTATAAAAACATTTATAAAACTGTCCTCTGTATAAAATTGTTCTTATTCAAGGCTTGTAAAGCGGATCAGAATGTTCTTATCGTATAGTTATTGTGCGAATAAATCTTATAATCCTCTGTACTGCCGTCATTTCCACTCGCGGCGTTATAAATCAGATTGCTAACAATATAATACAACCGACTTCGCAGCGACTCGCGCTCGGATTTTCTTAAAACTTCAAAATTCAAGAAGTTAACTGCCGATTATCTCCGGATAATCGGAGGAACGTGCTATTTATATCTCTGGCGAGGATAAACGTCGTCGCAACAAACGGATTGCTTCGGTGCCTCGCTTATTGTGTCGCCGTGGAGTTGTGTCTCTTCACACACTCGAAGAACACTCTCGAAAGACAGCTCGCCGATTTCGCCAAATCAGCGGAGGAATTAAGATGGCATTTATTTCCGCGAAGATAAGAAACACTACCGGTGAGGAGGCGCGGCGAGGCGCGTCGTGACGCGATATGGCGCGCCTTACGCACGGAATTATTAATATGCACAGTGCGGGGGTAATTCGAATTTATGGTAGCGCGCCAATAATGGTGTCTCTGAATTATTACCCGACATTGCAAACGGCGTACACACGCACATACTCACAAACACACAGAGCCAGCGACTCCGAGGCAACGTCGGAGAAGTCGGAGGCGAGAGGCGCGACTTTGACGACCCTATAAACATTCGGCGATTTATCGCGCGCGCGTCACGCTACGTACGACCACCTCGTCGTCGGCTTCCTTATTATTAGCCACTGCGCCATTGTTTCGGCAGAGGGAAGGGGGGTTACGCGACGGGCAGTTTAACGGACGTTTTTTATGTGTCGCAGCGCGGAATTAAGCGCGTCCCCAATTTACCTCGACGTACTCCCGAGAGCGCGGAAGCGCGGGCTGTTTTGCAGACGTGAGCTGTAAACAAAGTTTCGCCCTCTCCGCCAGCATAAATTGCAGTTATTTTTACGCTCCCGTTGCTACTCGCGCGCGATATCCGCGCTTTTGGAAAGCGGAAGGATGTAAGTCCGAAAAGTCATTTTTTGTTTTTTCTCTCTCTTCCCCCCCCCTCTCTCTCTCTCTCTCTCTCTTCGGACGGAATCTGCAACGGCACGAGCCACGATTGACTTTTAAGATGGGCTGCGGAATTTCGCGCGCTATTTCGAGTTTCGGCTCGAAACTAGCGCATGTGAAACGACAGTCGAATATCTTTGATGTTTATAATCACGCAGCTTTCGCTGCAGAAATGCGAATTGCTCAAAGGAAATCGCCGTGAATTTTTCGAGCGCGAGCTCACTGCACTATTCGCCATTAATCTTCGAGTAGTTGCGCATTCGAGAGCTCGAATTTGTGTTACTTTGTTCAGTGACCCGTGGAAAGTCCATCTCGTCGCGACTATTAGATCGGCGCAAAGTGTTTCTCGTGTTTGTTCGAATAAAACAAAGAACGAAATTGTTCAATTTTGAGGGATTAATAGTTTCTGCGAAATAAAAAATGAGCTAATTTTTACGAATAAGATGAACGAATTTGGTGTTCTTTAGACATCTCACGAGAGGACTTGTTCTCCTTCTGACGGTCCAACTTCCTCTAAGAGAATTTTATGGAAAAATAGCAAATCTCCGGCACCAATCTCATACTTCAGCGTTATCCATTTTTAAGGCTCACTCCGATCGCATCTCGTAGTGCTCTCGCGTTGATACTTTTGCAGCCATGGGACCATTGATTCGATGTTATATTCTCAGTTGGTCATGTCACTTATGCAACAGCTCGGGATGCACTCCGCGGTTCAATTATTAAGAGTTCGTCACTCTACCAAAGGAAATCCCGCATCCTCCTTGCTGCACAGAATTCGCGGACGGAATCCGAGAGAAGGACGGAGAATAAAGAGCAATCTCGCGCGGTGTAATCTTTACGTTCGAACGCGATGTGTCGTGAGACGTTCGGTATCAAGACTTCAAAAAGCACTCCGTTTAATATAAATCGCTCGTGACGGTCTCTTGCCTGTGAAACGAATGAAAGACCGCGGGCTGTACTTTTAGCCATTCCGATCGACTGACTGTGAGCGATTAAACGGACTATCCTCCGTCGCGCTCCGTCGCCGCGTTGCTATTATATTTGCCGTCAAAAGCTTCGATCTCTCTCCGTGTATTTTTGTGTAGCTGCGCATATCTCCGCGGCGGGGGGTTAAGTGGAGTGGACACACCACCCTCGCGCTCGGTGCCGATAATGAGCGCGCGACGTCACACACTTTCGCTGTGACAGCGCATCGTCGCCGCCGGTCGTTATTTCCCGGTGGCGTCTTGGCGAGTCGCCGATGCGCCGTAACGCACGCATACACAACGAGGGTTATCGATCGGCCGCGGGCTCGTTTCTTGCGCACTTGACACCCCGCCAATTCCCATAGCGTGCATACGCGCCCGGGGTACATCCGCTATTGTTGCTCTCGCGCTCTCTCTCCGATGTGCTATAATTCTGGACATAAATTATTCGCAGACTCCCCGAGTTCAGTGTCCATGGCAATGGCGAAGTCAATGTCGGCCGAGGTCACCGTCGTCGCCGCTAGTATATACCTGGCCGCAACCCTTGGAAGCGTTCCAGCGGCGGGCGGGCGCGCGCGCGTGATTTTAGCGCGGATCATTCAAATCCGATTTTATTTTTCCGCGAAATTGCATCACGGAATTCCGGCGAGACGCGTTAATCGAATTGCGGCTCCGAGTGTGCGCGTTCGGTCGTAACGCTTTGAATTCTCAGTAAATATACAGCGAATTTTCCAAACGCGGCGTTTGGCGACTGCCGATCGCGCGGGGGTTATGTAGCGTAGGGGGACAGTGAAGTTTGTTGTAACGCAACAGGTAATTGTGGCCAACTTTTTCGAAAATATGTTTCCTGCCGCGGCGAAGGTAGTAACAGAGCGGAGAGAACTACGTGATACACGACTTTGCTTTCCGAAGTCTCTTCGATAGTGCGAAGTAGTCGTGCTTACTACGGCTTTACATTGACCGATCGACTGTTTCCGTGCTTCTGTCCTGAGAATTTTGACAAATACACATACGACAAGAAAATTTCTCAATTTCGTAAAGTTTCATAATTTTTACGGTTTGCTGAGAGAAAAGATATTCGAAAAGTAACAAAATGTTTATTCGATGAGCACTAATATATATTTCCTTAAATCTAAATTCTCTCGTTTAAACAGAATAAACTTATAACAGGATAAATTAAACAGATGAACTTTGCTTTCTCATTTGAGAGAAGCATTTTCTTATTTGAGAGAAATTTTTTCTCAATGTAAACATAAGAAAGACATTAGTACAAGCCAATATGCTACTAGCACTCACCGAATAAACATGTCTTACTTTTTAGATATTTTTTTCTCAGTGCAGATTTTATGAAATTATTCGAAACTAGATATTTAAATATATTTATTACGCGAGATAGAATACATATTTTTATATAGGAATCGGTTGCGGCCGGTCACTCGCGGCAATTCGTCAAATTTCACGAAATAAACCGCGACGTACGTCCGGCCATGGAGTTCCTTTCGTCTTGACAGATTCTTTCGCGATGCCGGGAACTATCTACGGCAACGATTTCTCGTCGGAGAAAAAGATGGGACGTACTCCACCGGGATCCGCGTGGATCAAATCAAACAGGGGCTGCGGGTAGCATAGTCGGAATATAAATTCATCGCCATCATCGACGACTGGGCGTGCGGGAATCCCTCAAGGCTTCCTTAAGGCCTTCGCGGCGGCCATTCTTCGTGACATGCGGATTGTAGTGCGCTACTGCCGTGGGGATATTTTATTCATCCGACGTTGATAGGATTGACGCATCGCCGGGCTGTTCGCCGAGACGTCCGTGAAAAATTTGACGGAGAGCCCGGACGGGGCTCTGCGTCGTCTATTTTGCACTTTCCGCTTGTTTCTCGCCGATGACGAGATCTTCTTGGCGTGTATAAATCTCATTTTGCCGATGTAGCCCGAAATGATGTTAGATCAGGGATCGAGGTTACCGCAAAGTTCAATCTGTGCCGCTCGGATCGACCGATAGATCCGCTCTCTTAGTTACTTTTAAACGAGTTTACTCGACTTCATGTGTCTGGCAGACACTGACGCACAACATGCCTCGAAGAAGAGTCGGGAATGTTCCCCGAACAGTTTCCACCCCTCATAAAGCGCGTTCCGCTTTGATACACCTATCGTGCCTCGTTATTTTTAATGAGGCACGTTTACAGAATAGCGTCGGTTTCAAAGAATCTGCCTATCCTTCCATGAAATAGTCTGACATCATCCTTTCCCTCCCTCATCGAAAACACGCGTGCACATGTTCACAGATTCACACACGCGTACTCATGTCAGTATTGACATATTACAATGTTACAAGATGAATCATGATTATTCGCGACAGCGATTCGGATTTATTAGTAAGGAAAGACGATAATCGATAAATCAGAGACGAGTTATCGATTATTTTAGGGTGACGATTGCAAAGTGTGACAGTTCCCTTTCTTCAAATTCCACTCCTTCCTTTACATTAAAGTCCGGAGAACATTCCAGTTTTCGTAATTAAAATTTACTTCAACTTATTCAAGTCGGGAAGAAATGTTTTAATTTTAAAGCGACTAGCTTATTACGTAAATGTGACGTCTATGTTAAGTATATGACACGATTTTTGTTCTTATTTCCTACAAGAATATAGAATTTTACTTAACATAGAATTTTGTTTTTACGGGGAAATGCGAGATGAATATTTTCTCACAATACTATTTAATATTGATCTTATATCTTTGTCAACAATGTCAGAATTAAAGAAAAGGACAAAATATCAACGCGTGTCTGAAGAAGTCAAAAAATAGGTTTTCTTTTCTGCGCGAAAGTATCTTTTAGAACCATTAACGATCGCAACTGAAGCCTGTTATTTAGAAGAGCAATACACGTTCCACTTGAAACGAAAACGAGGATACTTCGCCACGGAAAAATGTCAAGTGTTACAAAAACACCGGATTGCGCGTGTCAAGCTTGAAAAATAGAGTGTGAAATTTCTATATTCCTTGAAATAAATAACGGGCGATTTTTGGCTTTCATCAGACGCGATTGGCGTGTACCTTGCCCTTCCCAAATAACGCGCTCGATATTTCGATTGTCACTTAAACTCGACGGCCGACGTGGCGGCATTTTTTTCCGGCCGGCGCGATAAATTATAACATGTGCCGGCCGTTCTCGGTGATTTACGATGATAGAAAAATCAAGTCGGCCGGTCGTTTTTGTGTTTCCTCGCGGGCGTGACGTTCTCCGTGCACGCGGGCGGGCGCGTTCGGCGCGCCGGGAAATATTGCGGTTTCGTCGTTTCTCCCATTATATATACGCGGCGGCAATGCTTCATCCGGCTCAATTCCCCCACGGATAACGTATCGCGAGAAATTGCGCGTCGTGATTTAAATTCGCACGCGGCAAGTTTCGGCGAAACATTTACAGCATTCCACTGACCGACCAACCGAGCTGGCGACCCAACCAGACGAGCGGTCGATCGGCCGGTCCGCTAAGCGCGTTCTCCGCGAAAATTGAAAGGGGATAAAGATCCCGGTCGCGACCTCCGACGAACTTTTCACTTCCGTATTTAGGAAGGCGCTCGTGGAATCGGGCGGAAACTCGGAGGCGCGCGAGAGCACAGTATGTATCCTGTTCTCCCTCTGAAAGATTGCTCAGCATTGTTGCGTGTACCGTGAATACTTCTTGCGCGAAAGTTTGGAAATGATTGGCATTTGAATGCCGCGCCTGGCGAGCTCGCATGCCGCGGATGCTTTCAGTTGCGAATTTGTGTCGCGGGTTAGACGACCTCTTTCCACCGATCTGGCGCGCGCGTTTGAAAATAAAGCATGCAGCCAGTTATAAAATACATACAAAGGGAGGAAGGTTGAAGCGGCACATCATTTTTGTCGTTAGCGTGGCCCAGTTATTCAGCATGCGCGAGCACTCATGCTGTATTACACGTGTTTTTAAAATCTTCATGCATCTGATTACTTCACATAATATAAAATAATATTTGCGCCGTACAAAGAGAGGAAAACAAGGGGTCCTCGTGTGATTTTATTTCATTTACTTCACTTTTACTTGTATAAATTTGGCTAATTTCTTTTTCATTCCTATTTCATTTCCATTACTGGATTCTTTCACTCGTAAAAGCGTTACACGTTTCGCGGCGCAATCGCTCGTGCTCCGGCTGGAATCAATTTTGGGAACGCGGAAATATCTGGTAATAACGAGAACCACCTTGGGATCTCATCACGGTTTACTATTTTATGCTCTCCTTAAAGTATACCGTACAAGAACACGTTGTGGGAACCCATTCGCCGCGTATCGCGCCAATCTAGCTGAATCGCGCAAAATCGTTGGATCTCGATGCGCTCGAGGATACACGGAGGCTGGTTTAAAGTTTTAGATCTTGCTACTTTAACCCATTTGCTATAAAGGAGAACAGTGCGCAAAGCTCATTACTATTTTTGAGAATTGATTGAAAACTCAAACGGATCATATTATCAAACTCTCCGGATATTTTCAATATATTTTCCTCTCTCTTTCTCTCTTTTTTCAACTAAATATTTTAAATGTTAGTTCTCTTCTTCAAATAAAACGTTAATATATTCATTATATATATTTTGACTCGAAAATGACTAAAACCATGTTTAGAGAACTTTTCATAAACTTTTCGAGTTCCTACTCTTTCAAAATGAATCAGTAAAAAAATGTTTGTGATTAAATCAATAAAAGGACCATTTCACACACCGATAATCAGTGAATTTCAAGTATGATTTGTAATCCACATTAGCAATTTACAACCTACAGCTTCTGCCACAGTGCAGCTGCCGAATGCACAAGTTCGACCCTATGCATCTTCGTTACAACGACGAGAGCACGCGGTGCTTGGTAGTTTCAGCCGATCGTTGTCGTCTTATCGGCGAAACCTCCTTCGTTTCCGTCGCTTTTTCTTCGAATTCAGACCACCTCGTCGTTACAAGCATGCTCTTTTAATAACCGGGTGTTCTTGTTAAGATTTACGGCGCAGTTACATAAATTGGGCTGTTAAAAAATAATAGTCGAGCGGGTTTTTGCGCTCGTGGGGCCGCGAATCGCGCTTCGTAACGCGACGAGGGTTGAGCGCGGATTCCGCGCTCATGTTACGGCCGAATGCCGGGAAGACGACCGACCGGTTAATTTGATTCGTTTCGAAATCTCCCGTCTTATGTAAAATGCGAGATTACAGTCCGTGATAACTGCGTTTCACGGTGGAAGTGTGATGCAATCCTCGAGATGGACTTTTATGACGGCGATTTCAAAGCCGAGTCGAAATATTGGCTCTATGTTAAACCTTGAATTTTACAACGCAGCAGGAGTTAAGTTAGTAAAATAAATTTAATTTTAATGATACAACTTATTCGTACCTTGACTTTGATGTTGTTTGAAATTTCCCTTTTCACATTCTTTAGCGTCAAAATAGGTGTTGAATGAAATAGTAAGACTGAAAGGATAAAAATTTCGATAGGTTAAGTAGAATCAAAAGAGGTTGATGCAAGTTTCAAAGTCTCAAAGTAGGTGTTGCATGGAATAGCATGGCTGAAAATAGAATCAAAATTTCGACTCGGAGTGTTAAGGGGATGTTGAAGCTGAAAACTTTATCGACAGTGACATTTTTCTGCAAAGTTTACGTTGTATTGGTTACACAGAATTACAAATGCTTTTACGCAATGAAAATACGTGCAAAAATAAATAGGAGCATTGCTCGATATGTGTCAAAAACAAACAAAAAATTTTTAATGTAAAGTTTCAAGCTGTCAGTTAGCTGTCAATATTTGTCTAATCTAAAAGTTCCGCAGCTCGTACATACCGAAAGTGTGGATGCTCCAAATAGAAAAATTTTGAAAAACATTGCTCTACCTTCGCATCTGCATTTGGAAGCTTAAAAATATCGAAAAAGTTTGTAAAAAGATTTCTACACATATATGGTTAGGTTTTTTATTAGGTTGATTATGGTAAAACAAAACAACACATATTCATATAAATTCTGTATATACAAGAAATACGAAAAGGATAGCGTGATTATGTTAATGACGATCGTCTCTGCATTATCGACGTTGTTCGAGTTCGTAATCGACTCCAGCATCCCCTTAAAAGTGTCGCGTCCGTTCTGCGCGTGTGTGCCGGTTCATCAGGTAAGTCTGCACGTTCCATTATCACCTCATCGATCGCGATAATGAAATTGCAAGTTGCAACTGACTGGAAATTACACGGCGCGTTCGGAAATAAAATCGTCGCGTCTCGTTAAAGCGCACTCTTATATCCCCGCCTTTTATCGAATCTTTCCGAACCCAATGTTACGGGGTAATACACGCGCGAAGGTAACGACGGGATAGGGGTGAGTCAGAATAGCCCATGAAAACGTGCGACGCGACGATAAATAACGCCCGCGCCCGACAATAACTCGCCTAGAAAATGCATGTCGCCTTGGTGGCGGTGGCGGCTCGCTCGCGGCAGCTTTTAGAAACAGGTGCGCGATTTTCCAGCGGTTAACCGACGCTTCTCTCGGCTGCCATTGTACCTTAATAACGGAAGCGACCGGCGTGTGGCCAAATCGATACCTTTATCGCGCAGCGGTCGCGAGATTGTGGTAAACAATCAAGTCGGAAGTGACGAGAGAGGCGAGCAGAGCGAGTGGAAGTAACGACGCGATGGAGCCAATGAAAGGAGCCGCGTGAAAGGAGTGAGGTACTCTCCTCTCCCTTCCTCACCGTTGTGAAATACCGATACGATGTTCCTTTTCTTCACTGCATGATCTCTGCTTCCTTTTTATCTCGTGTATTTCGTCAATCAGGCTGTACGATTATAGGAAAATGACGTAATGGATGTTTATGTATAAAGAATATATTGTATATTTTGTGGAAAATACTCGCTATTCTAAGTCGAAATTTTGACCCTACTATTGATCTCAATATTTTACTTAACGCTTACTTTGATACTCTGAAGAGTATATCAACTTTTTGACTCTGTTTAACCTTACTTAGCTTTGCAAGTAGATCCTCTTTAAAAGCATTTTGTACGTTTCTGCCATTTTGAGACGCTAAGTAGAACTTTAGTTTTCATGTGTATTCCCGAGAGACAACATTTTAATCCTTTGACTTTAATGTTCTATTTAACACCTACTTTGATACTCTGAAGCTTATTATATTAATCACTTTTGATTCTATTTAACCTGCCTAGCTTTACCGGGAGGTTCTCTACAAGTAGTACTTTGCGCATTTGCTGCTATTTAGAAGCGCTAAGTAGGACATCAGTTTTTATGTATATTAAACATGCATTGATCCTACAGAATGTGTAAGCAAATGTCAGAAAGCTCGAGTTGAAAATAGGGCTAAAATTTCGATTCGGGATTAAAATAATTAAATTATTATTTCATTTGGACAGAAAGTCAGTATAACGCGGTAATTTTTTCTTTATGCTTGAAAAATGCAGTAATTTTTTTCGAGGTACTCTGAGAAAAGATTTCCGTTTACGTAATTGAACAGACGAATATTTAATGATGGCATCAATCTCGAATAAAACTACTCGTTTAAATATTTGGCTGCATTAAAAATTGATTGAGATAACTGAGACTAATTGATTAAGTGTCTTCTATGAAATATTCAATAGAATATGTCTGCTCTTATAATCGAGATTTTGTCTGGTCTCCAAACATCAAGAAACTTAGTTAAATGTTTTAAAAATTTATTACAAATTTACGTGCATTTTTAAAAATTCTTCTACAAATGTAGTTATATCAGTATTCTTTTATCTGCGTACATAGAGAGAATATTATAGTAAAAATTACAATACAATTTTAATACTTCAGTAATAGACTAACGTTATGATGAAAATTATAATATATAGTAAAAGTTATCATTAACATAACAAAAATGACCATAAATGTAATAAAAATTATCATGTTTATGGTCATTTTTACTATGTTTTATTATAATTTTCGTAATAGTGCCAGTCTATTTTCGGACTCCTAAAATTGTATTGAAATTTTCACTACAATATTTTTTTCCGTGTAGATAAATTGGTTCAACAGTATTTGCGAATATTGCTAAAACGTTGTTTCATCCAAATTCGACTAAGTCCTCTCGCTGTCACGTTGCTCTTTTGTAAATACGAATCGAAAACATGGCGGTTTCAGTTATCTGTCATAGTGCTTGGTAGATTTAATCGACCACACTTTGTTTCATACGGTTACATTCGCCGGATTGCATATTGACAATTCGGCGGTCGAAGGGAAAATAAGACCAAGAGCTCGATCCAATGTTATCGCGTCAATATGAAAGAGCCATTTCGCGCGCACAGAAAATTGATGATATCGATGTCCATCAGAATTTGGTTGAAATGCGAGTTCGCGAGGAGAATCGCGTTGTTAAGCGGGCCGGCATACTCGGCGAATCAACGCGGTTGAAGTGGGCACATTATAATAGACTGCCTCGATTTCCCACTTCTCTTCTTAATCTTATATTTACGCGACCAGGGTGTAATTTATTGCTGTCATAATATTTCGAGCGTTGTACGTTTATCTCGTATGTTAAAGCGCATATCGTCATACAAGTCCAATAATGAACGCAACGACGAAAAAAAAAAAAAAACGAGGAATCATGTACAAAATGTGCCGGCTTACTATATATTGGTGGGATTGAAGCAGCTGTAAAAATAAAATTGTCCCGTCAGAATCATAAACGACCAGTAATACACAGCACGACAGCGATACAACAGAAATACTTCAGCCGCAGATTTATTTATGTGGTCTCTTCGAACGACGATACGCGTAATTTCTCACGATTTTCGCGAAATTGCGGATTTAATCGCGGTGTGCATGTCACATTCCCCACTCTGCGATTTTTTTCCAACGATGCAGTATTACCGGCTGGGATGCGATGTTGTGTGCTCGACAATACTTAGAACTCCAACGACGACAAGTGGTCACTTCATCAAGATGCCTTTTTAATTTTATATTCTCGCGTGCGCGCGCGCGGATATGTTTATTCCATCAAACATTCCTGATGCCAAGCCCATTCGTACGCGAAGCTACGGGAGGGAAATATTGCAGGAGATGACATTCAATTATTTTTGAATAAAAGCATGGAAGCGTCCGAATTCACCGGAAGGACTTCAGCATCCATATAAAATGTTCGAAAATGCGTGCGTTCGAAAACAACGTTTTAGAACTTTGCATTCTGACAAGATGAGTTGTCTGTTGCAAGAATCACGCACAGAAATTAGCAATCAATTGTTGTCATCGGTAGTCTGATTTTCAAGAATTCTATCATTATCAGGACAAATTTCCATATATGTGAAAAATATAATTCTAAACTGTTCCGCGAGTATCAAGTACGGAGAGAATATTGTAGGTTCTCTTTTTCATATAAATTCTTTTCAATTGTTGTCATCGGTAGTTTGATTTTCAAGAATTCTATCATTATCAGGACAAATTTCCATATATGTGAAAAATATAATTCTAAACTGTTCCGCGAGTATCAAGTACGGAGAGAATATTGTAGGTTCTCTTTTTCATATAAATTCTTTTCAATTTTACTATTTTATTATTTTATGATTTTACTATTTCTGGTAATACAGGAATAGACTGTCTATCTTAAATATAGTCTATTTTGCTAAGAAATGTGGTATATTTCTTAATAGTATATACTAATTCTTAAAATATAAACAGCACATATGAAATAAAAGGACAGTCAATCACCGCCAGCATGTCAATTTATTCTATTATAAAATTCTACAGTAACGTTTTAAAAAATCCTTCCTGTTTATATCAAGTAGTGTTCGAAAGTATCGATACAACTATTGATACGTAATGCCTCTGGTATCGATACGTATCGATAATTGTATCGGTATTTTCGAACACTAATATCAAGTATACTCAAACATTTCTTTTTGTAAATTCAAAATAATCCGCAGCTAATCGATTCCTAACTATTGGATATCCCTGTCAAAACTAGGTAGTTTTACTTGAAAAAAACTCAAAGCTTTTCTTTCTCGAGAACGTTTGAAAGAAATTTTTGACATTTACGAAGCCTTTTTGACATGAAGCCTTTTCCATATTTCCGATGTTTTTCGGGTTCGCAAACGTCGTTGATTTGTCAGAAAACGCGCGCGGCGTGCACGTCGAATGGCCGAAGATATTGATAACGACGAACACGTTGTCTTCGGGGTCTGAGGAGCATTCCTCTGTCGCGGCAGTGTCATTGCCGTATAGCGTAAGAGATGTCAGTCTGCGCGAATAGCAATCTAGGTGGCGTGCTAGGTGGTAATTCACTGTCCTGAGGGCAGAGTCAAGAATTTCACCTAGCGCGGTTGCTGAATTCCCCTTTGACGCCAGCCTTTGCCCCGGGGCCGTTTAGCTCATTTACCGCCCGACTTGCGCGTGAAAACCTTTTGACGTATCCTTGCCGACGCCTCACGGCACTTTTAGCCTGGATCTCTTGCTCGTCGTTTATTGACTCTTCCGGCGCGTTTTAACGTGCCGAAATTCTCGCCGTTATTACGCTCTATTTTCCGCACGCTTCGTGCATATATCGCAGTGTATATATCGAGAAACAGAAGCGAGAAGTGTCTAAGTGACGCTTCTCGCTTTCATTTTCAATCAAGTCAAGTCAGACTTGATTGAAAATGAATTAACGACGTTGTTTTCTATATCTATCAAATCGACGCGAAGCTGAGCTAAGCTTTCCTGCATTTCAGATGGTTTAAATTTGGCTGCATGTCTGAGAGATAATTATCATCTCTTTTAGTCGAAAGTAGACTATAAGGCCAGGGAAATGGAAAAAATATGAGAAGGGAAAAGTAGAAAAAGCTGTAATTTTATTACATCATAGCGATGCGCCTTGAAACGACTAAGTAGTAATACACGAGCATTAGTCAGACGTACCGTCATTAAAGGCTCTGACAACGGACAGAATTGCGCAGCTCGGTCCTTTCGTGCCCGTCAAATTTGTCCACGGGCTGCAATTTATTTCTTTTCAAAACCATGCACTTGGCACAGCGAATATATTGCCTGGCAAAATTTATTGTTTTACAAAATTCGTGGCACCTTTGATGCTGAGATGAAACTACGGTAAACAAAATTTTATTATTCCGAAGTAAACTGCCGGGACTAATTTTTATTTGTTGCATCGTCGATAAAGTGTACGTGAGGCGAAAATTTTACCGGAATACGCGATCGTGAAAGCGTCTGCAGATTGCTAGTTTTTGTGGAATTTGCATAAGAGCTTTATCAATATGTATAGACTTGCTATTTTTTGTGGTATTAGCGCCACTAAATGTATTATAATACTATTGCACGTTGGCGGCAACTCGCTCTCGGCTTATGTCTATGGTAATTGACTATTGGTGTATGCAAATCGATCCTTTGAAATACATTCATTAATACGAGGCTGGCTATATAAGTGCGTGCCGTTTCCGCAAGAATATTTTACACATACACGTTGGCTCTTTCCCCAAGGAGTGATCCCCCCTTCTTCAAATTGATTAAAGAATTTCTAATTAAATGTACACGGAGAGAATTTTATGCTAAAAATTATTACAGAATTTTATGACCGAGAAGTAGATCGGCAGTAATTGACTATCCATTTATTTCATGCGAGCTGTTTCAGGAAGCGAAATGTGTTATTAAAAAATTGGGGTAAGAGGAGTTTATGTTTCTAACGAAATTTGCTATGTTCTTTAAGAAAATAGACCTCGCTGTCTATTCCTGTATTACACTGCGGGAGAAAATATCTAAAAAATATTTATTCGATGGGTGCTAGTGACATATTCATTTAAATCTAAATTCTTTTTTATTTAAACAGAATAAACAATAATTTTCATAAAAAGCTAAGATTTAAGAAAAATGTATATTTTCTTGTTTGCAAAATATTTTATATTAGTGTAAGTAACCATATTATTAGTATTCATAGAATAAATATTTTTTATTTCATAGATGTTTTTTTTCTTTCAATATACTAGAAACGTAGTAAGATTGAAAGAACTCATATGAAAAAGAACTATAATATTCTTTCCGTGTATACACTTGTACATAACTGCTAAATGTTTGGCGCGCGCTCAATTAAAAAATATCGTTCTCTCTATATTTTTGTCACGAAGAGACGGTTCTAAACTGGCGCGTGATAAGCTTGTGCAGAAGGCACAGGCGACTCAGTTGGCAGATCCGAGACACACCGTACATAATGTAACTTGCTAGAATTTTTACAGAGCTTTTAAGACAAAGTGTAAAACTTGAAGTTAGTTTATTTTATCACGAGACTGCGGCATTCCGAAAGATTTAGCGCGCGTACGCGTGTGCTCGGTTATTCACGGAAACATTTTATCGGGGCGTAGCTGCGCTTACGCTCTTATTTTCGATTTCCGCCTTTTTTTCGAGAAACCAGCGCGCGTATCGCGAAATTATATCGGATGCACGTAAGCTGTTTATTTCTACTCGCGGCCGCACGCCGTCGGAAATCGAAACAGTCAACCTATTTACTTACAATAGAGTCGTTTTCATGAGACGTGGAAACCAAACGGATTATATGTCCATACTGATTATAACTTCCGTAACGTTTCGTGTCGATCTCGCCCCGGCGACACAGCGCGGGACTACGAACGACGGAGATAAAAAATTGACGATATCCGCGAAATTACATTTTTATCGTAGATTTAAGATTTCTGAGATCTCTTGAATACAGCTGCTCTCTCTTGAATATCGTCGAAATCTCCTTAGCGGATGAGATTGGCTTTTCCAGAGTTTATCCAACGAGAGTTACCATTTAAATCTATTCCATACAAAGGAATGTTGTTTTCTACTGTGCGTTTTGTTTTGGTGCTTTTCTACGCACTTTTTTTCTCCTACCAACAATCCGCTGCACACAATTCGTTCAGCACGGAGAAAATTTTCTAACAAAAATTGCTATAGAATTTTATAACCAAAGAGTAGATCGGCATTTTCTATAGTTTAATAGAAAATTTTATAGTTTAATTCTTTAGTCCTTTGATTTCATACGTGCTATGTATATTTCAAAAACTGAAATAGAATATTAAAATAGTTTGCTATGCTTCTAGCAAAACTGCTATGTTGCTTAATAAAATAGACTTTACTGACAGTTTATTCGTGAACTACTAAAAACATCGTAAAATTGAAAAGAATTAATGTGAAAAAGAACTATAATATTCTCACAATTGTGCAATTATGGCCAATCGTCGACCGTTTAACATCAATTATCGCTAATCAGCTCGTGTCATACACATCACGCTACAAAACACTGGTATGATAAATTCAAGGACGTAATATATACGTGAATAAATTCAGGAAGGAAGTAATCATCGTTTGGCCTTAATATGTACTTATAAATATTTAATGAAAAGGCAAATGAGACGTACGATCTTAAGTCACGATAAATTGCTACGATAAATCCCACAAGGATTATAATTCGATTTACGATAATCATTTGAAAGAATAGTGCCGGTGCGATTCGGATTACGGTTAAATATTCAGATCGGCGAATAGGATAATGAATGTACTCAGCTGTGCAAATCGCCGGTTAACAATACCGGCTCCCATAAAATTAATGCCTCCGTGCCATTACTACGACTATTACAAACGTCGCGCGCGCGCGCGCGCGTAGGTAAGTGGTTGACGTAGAGCTTAATTTTGAAAATTTCAACGGAGCTGCTTGCGATCGTCCTTACTTTGCATTTCCGCCGATCTCGCCGTATAATTCTGCCGCCATCTCGACGGCTCCTCGAGACGGGAGCGCGCGGTAATTTTATCGTCGCGCTTCAGACGACGCGCCCAAAATTCGAACTACGCGGCATATCGCCAAATTTGACCCGCCAGGATTATTTACTCCCTATTTCGCAGAGTTTATTCTTATTCGTATTTGCCTAAAGCACAGCGGAAGTAAAAAGGGCTCAAGGGATCATAAGAGAAATGCGCGGAGAGAATTTTATAGTAAAAATTGCTACAACCGAGGAATATTCTGCAATAATTGTGATCTATCTTTTCATCTTGTACACTAAGAGAAAAAATATTTATATTCAGTTCTAATAATGTATTTATTTGAAATTATAAAGCCCTTTTATTTAAATAGAATAAACAATTTCTTTTGTGAAAAACTAAGGCTTTAAGAAAATGTGTGTATATTTCTTTATTTAAAAAATATTTCATATTAGTATAAATAATATATATTATTATAAGTAATATATATTATTAGTGCATGCTAAATAAATATTTGTTATTTCTTAGATATTTATTCTCTCAGCGTACGTGCTATTTATATTTTATAGACTAAAGTGTGCTATTAAAAGTTTGCTATATTTCCAGCGAAATCTATTATGTTCCTTAGCAAGATATACCTTACTGAGTCAGTCTATACTCTTGTGTACTACGAGGAATATAGTGAAATTGAAAAGAATGCATATGAAAAAAGAAACTATAATATTCTCTCTATGTATATAAAATTCGTCTGATGTCATCATTAAAAGATAAGGAATTAAAAAAATATAATGTTCCTTTTTAAAGAAGGTGAAAGTAAATTTGTGTTGGTTCGCGTGACAATATACCGGCTTTTAGAATACTTTTGCAGCCATATAAGTAGCGCTAATAAGTTTCTTACTATCTCTTTTATTATTTGCGACCCTTTTACTTTCCCGGCGCCACCGCGAGTGTCAGCATTGGCGATAGAAATAACCCGACACGTCAGCAATGAGAGTCTTTTCCGTTCCGGGACAAAACCGCAGTCGCATGAAAGCTTGATCGCGCCGAGAACGAAACGGTGCTGCCTTTCGCTGAACCCGAAACTCATTTGGGGCATGTGATACCGAAATGCGGTCACCACGCTGCCGGGATCGCGTCTCGGGTAACAACCGTGTGATGAGGTTACAAGCGGGATTAGCGTCGGATACGCGCCACGAATCCGCACTCGTAATGTTCCGATCGTCCCGAACGGATGCCCCGACGACAACCACGACCACGTGTTCACCGGCTTTGATTACTCCCACATAGACGAAAAACCCCGTGAAACCCCCATAGCCGGTGTGCAATTTGATTTCTTGCCGAGGGAACACTCGTGTCCGACGCGAACTCGCGCGATTCCGAATCCCCCCGCGTCGCAATCGCATCTCGATTCTCCTTTTCAGTCGCTCGTTATATCTCGCAGGGGAAGCGCCGTAATCACGAGTCTCAATCCGGCTCGTAACTTCCTACCCTCGTCAGACGTAATTTCGAGGCTCTTAACCGTTTCCGCGGACCGCAACTCCTTCCTCGAGTATCGAGAGTGCCTTCGAATCGTGTCGGTGACAGTGACATTAATCCGCGGGGCTGGGGTGAGAGGCTCGTAAAAATTCCTCCAATTTACGTTTGCGCTTCCCGCAGCGGAGGTAAGAGTTCCTACAAAATCGCGAAGCTGAATCGACGGATGGCTGGCGCTGTTCGGTCGATGAAATTTGCAATTGAGAGAGAGGATGAAGAAGAGTGAGAAAAAGAGATAGAGAGACTCACTTTCACCTCCGGATCAGCGTGCGCAAACGTTTTCCGACTGTGCAGATATTTTAATCCACGTAATCGTCACGATAACATTGCACACAGGTCGTTTATAGATATGATTGCTCGAGATTGATCGAGAGATAACGGATTTTACAATGCAAATATATTTGCTTTGCCGTTTTGCCCGGTGGTTTCGCGTTCGCGCGGACGATCCCACGAAAATTCCACAGCCGCCATCAGTTCGTCGATCATCGCGCAGCTAGCCTCGACAAACCACCTAGATAGCTCGCAGGTAAATCACGAGTCAACGGCAAGTAGAAAAACGGCGTCGAGATGGCTTTTCAAAGATCCGATCTACCGTGATCGTTTGTTTCGAGAATCCTTTTGCCGGTTCGTGGAGGCGGTGGCGGCGGCGGCGGCGCCCGGTGCTTCGCCGGCTCGTCGCGACAGCATCACTTCCCCTCCACCTCGCACGAGTGCATTCAACAGGTATCTACACAACCGATGAGTTTGTGCTGCCCTGTCCTCCCCCTTTCCCTTCTGCTCCTTCTTCAGGGTTTCCGTACTACCCGGGACTGTGATCCGCGCCTGCGGCCACCCGTTCGTTCGCTCGCTCGCTCGCCCGTCAAGGACGCCTGCGTCGGTAAAGTAGACTTAGTCGCAACCTGAAGCGGATGGTTGCTCCAGTGCGCCGTCGACCGTCGAAGGTTGCTGGTCGCCGCTGCCGCTCTTGTCCCGCTGTCGATCCGCCGGTGTGACACGGAAGAGTGCGATAGTGCTTCGCGAGAATCATCATCCTGCTGATCGGTCGACTGATCGGCGAGGTGTTATCTCTTGTGAGAGGGAGGAGAGGCTGGTCGCGATCCGTCGAGGAACTGGCGTGTTTTCGGAGCAGGTGCTCCCGTCGGTAGGGACTCTCGTCTGTGTCTCAGGTGTATCCCTGTACCACGACGTTGGGGAAATCTGTGTGTCGGTTGGCGAAAAATGCTCATCCGACTGGTTAGAGGGGACTCCGTCAATCGGTGATTCGCCTGCGATCTTCACCTCTCGCGCGGAGATATTGCGAGGTGGCTGGGGATGGGCGGGGAATTGGCGTCAGGAACGCGGATCTTGCCGGCAATCCGTGTACTTTCAGATGCGGTTGAGAAGTCAAATTGATCTCTTCTCGGCGCCGTAGGACTCTTCAGAGATCACACACGCAGTGCGCGCACGGCCGCGTTTGTGCTCGAGCGTTTACGGAGATTTGTCATCGGGATGACCAGAACGGTCTTCAACTTGGCGTCCGCCGACGCGGTAATGTCGTTTATGAGATATTTTATCGCTAATCGCATACTGGATCATTGGCCATCAATCAAGTATTAACACGACTCATCGCATATTCGTTGCAAAACTCGACGTACTCGTTAGACGCGGTGCTGCATTATTAACCACGCTGATCCCGCTGTTCCGCAAATTCGCGTGCGAGGATTACAGTTAGTCATTCGTTAGTTCAATATTGATTTAAATTTTTGCAGCCGAATAGTACCATTTTCCGAGCCCCTGCGTTTCCGACTAGTCACTTTGCTCGATTGTTTAATAATTCCGATTATACGCGCGTGAATTTCGCGAGGGTCGTTTTCGACGGTGAGCAATGAAGCTTGTTCAAGACTTCCGCGGGCATGCTCGTTAAACTCTGCTTGATTATCTCCAAATTTACGTAATATTTATCTAAATTTAACATCTTGTTGATTACGTGACAAGGCAGAAGTCTGCGGGATTACATTTCGCATCACGCGACAGGATGTACGTAACAGAGCACCCAAGTTTTGATTTAAAGGCAGCCATTCGCATAATGCGGTTACAAACTAGGATAATAATAGCGGGAGGAGAATATCTTTGCGTCCGTTGTGCGAAATCTGCGTTTGTTGTAAAATCCCTGTGTAAAGTTGTAAGGGGAAAATTTCACTTTAAAGGGGAATTTCTCTTTTGCGCACAACGGCATTTTTTAATTATCTCAAGCTTCGTTGCTGAATTATTTGACAACGTCGGTTTAAGGACACAGATAAAGTTCTTAAACTGGGAATTCATTAAAGCTATTTTACCACAAAGCTCCTGGAGTATTTTTCGAGTATATTCGCGGTTGTCTCTTAAATGAACATTTCCACGAGGACATTTTTATGTTATCTCAGGCTTTATTAACGAGCATTAATGAGTGTTGTAGGGAATATTTGAAAACAGATAAGAACTTGTTAAATATTTATCGGAGCGATTTTTCTCTTGAAACATTTTTTCGAACGTGTTCTCATGTCGGTTCGACGATTTAGCGTGAAATAGTAGTGTCTTTTCACGCGCGGAGGTACCTTCCATTACCGAGTTATCTAACAGCAGAGATTCAGGAACCACGAAACTCACAAACTCAATTTTCATCAAAACACTTTACTCAAAATCTCTCTCTCTCTCTCTCTCTCTCTCTCTCTCTCTCTCTCGGGATTTAAATTTTTGGGGCGCATTTTTTCGCGAGGATATGTATGTATGCCCGCGCGCCATTCGACGCGCACTTGTTCTCCGGATAAAAATTTATCCTTTTTTTCCCGTTCTCCCACGCAGTAGGCGTGTCTCATTATCTCAAGTTTCATGACCGAGTTATTTAACGACGAAGAGAGGCCCCCGAGCAGATAAGACTCTCTCGGATGAAATTTTCGCGCTAAGGCCGTTCGGCCCAGAATTTCTTCCTGTATTATTTTCCGGCGGGTATTTGCGTCCTTTTGACGCGACGCATTTGCCAGCGTACACAGCGGCGCGCTGCGACTGCCACTGAATTCAGCGGTATTAGCATAACCGTCCTCCATCACATTTGCTACGAGTAAATTTAACTCCGTCGCGCCGCGCGTTACGAGATATAGCGCGCCCGCTCGCCGATAAATGGGCTAAGCGAACGGGAGTGACAGCAAAATCTCGAGGCCGAGATCACGTCTCGGGGAATGTTTGCGCGACCTCATCAGAGACGTCGTCACGCGAGCGTCGCGATTTTACGAAAAATCACCCCGATACGTGGATAGATAAATAAATAAATAGCGCGCTGCGGCCGAGAATGAGACAGGTATAAATCAGCGAATCTGCTTTGATTCTCGCGTTTTCGCACAATCGCGGGACACGTTATTTCGCAATCGAGGCGTGCAGTACCATCGGCACAGCCGCCATGGGAATTATAGTGAGCCGAACCAATTTACAAAATTTTGTCGAGCCAGTTTCGATCCGTATATTGAATTAGACGCGTAACAGTAGCAAGAGGCCGTATTAAATATACAAATTAAATATCGAATTAATGGCTTCAAGGTGATTTCGAGGAATAGTCGTTAATTGTATTAAGCTCGCCGGTGTTAAATATCGAGTTAAAGTAGGGAGAGGAGCGGCGGGACGAAGGGATATTAGCTCTTTGCGAACAAGCGTCATAATACGTATCGCAATTTTGTTTAAAAACCGATAATCACAAATCTCTCTCTTCCCGCCTCCCCTTGTATCTCTTTTGCGCTCTTCCGCCCCTCCGCCGCTTTCTGCGTGGAACCTTTGAATGCAGGTGCGAGTGCAAAATGCGACATACGAGAGAGATAAATTTGAAATTCGACGTAAATGTTACGCGAGTTTGCTCATCGCGTTTGTCTAGAAGCATAAAACTTCAGCAAGCACTTCACGTGAGTACATAAATAACATTTCTGAAAGAAAGCCGCAAACGTAGCAGCAGTTTTTTTCAACAACCGCACACGCAAAATTACAACGGTGTAAGGTGCATTTAACAGCTTCACATATTACGACACGGAGGAACCTTTTTTACTCTTGTAGCCGCGAAATTTCAAATGTACCCGTGGAGGAGATTATATTGCGGAAACTGTGACATGTAGCGGGCATTTTAAGAAATTACAACACAATGAATTAGCAGCGCGATTATAAATCTCAGAGTTAACGTGAGAAGTTTTAATTGTTATTTTACAGCCTCTCTCCATCAGATGAGCGATTTCGTACAACTGGTTTTAGTTTTGGTGGGAAGCGCGGGTACATACGCGGCGACCCATAAAAGAACTAAAATATAATAAGTAAATCAAAATGAATGCCTGGATCGCTAAAAAGTTGCATGCAGACGACATTATATGTATTATATGTGAGACACGAAGAAACCATTTTATCTGATATTCGAAGGTCGAAATTTGCTACTGAAAATTAATTCTATTATCATGTTGCAATACATTCCCCCGCAAAAAATAATTTTAAAAGCTCGATACATCGGTTGAAATTCGGAGCTAAATTATGGAGCGCGTTTTGTACGCTCATCAATCGATACACTTGTTCTTTTGCCCACGAAATGCGCACATTCGATACAATTCGCGGAATAGTCTATATATTAAATATCCACGGCAAAATTTTAGCGTCACATTAAAATTAATTAATAAATCCGTGTTAAGACGGACAAATTGTATTAAAATCTGTCGGATCACGATTCGCCCGTAATCCAAGGCTTGGAGAGCAAGAGAGATTTCGGAAAAAAGAAATATTTACTCTTCCTTTATTTTTGTGGAAGAAAAAAATATTCGATGGCTACTAATAACATATTTTTACTCATACTATATACTAATAAACTAATATAAAATATTTTTCAAACAAAAAAATATACCTCAAATTTTCTTTAGGATTCTCATGAAAGCGATTATTTATTATATTTAAATGAAAGGATTTAGATTTAGATAAATATGTTATTAGTAGAGAGAATATCTTCGAGTAAATATTTCCCATTTCTTAGATACGTTTTCTCTCAGTATAAGATTCTATGTTATTCCCAAATCGTCGCCTGCTGTCGATATGGAAAGGAGTCACGTACGCGACTGCACGTCGGGAATAATTAGGCGTGGTGAAATCGATCATCGTGTCAGGTCATCCCAACTTTTTCCGATGAGCCACGAATGTCACTGAATTTCGAATTGGTCTGTCACTTGGTTTAATCGCGTCGGAAAAAAGCGAAGGAAAAAGTCTCGTCTCGCGACGGCGGTGGAATTCCCTCATTCGTAAGCGCACTTTTACGGCAGAAGGCCAACCGGTTTCAACCGGCGGGAACGCCGTGAAAGGATTTTTGTGCTGGTCCCGAAGCAGCCAAACGATACGACAAGGTGGGAGCGCGACATGATGTTCGGGGAAGGTCGAACTTTCGATTCGTATCGTCGCGCTATATCCGCTTGGTTGCGCGAATAAATTGTCTTCCTGCTTTTCCATGGCCGGTGACATTGCGTAATTATGCAGTCTTTGAAACCTCGAGGTCATACCTCAGATATTTGCGGTCAAGGCTACGACAATGGCAACTCGTCGTCTCGGAGCGCGAGCACGGTGGTTTCGTTTTCTTATTCTTCATCGCGCGTTGCTTCGACGCGTTCGTCTATTTCGATTGCGAAAGCAAAATTGGAGCTGTGCCACGTCACGAATAATACACACGCGCGCGCAGTGGTCTGTTCGTTTTCGAACAAAACTGCTGCACTAGTGCAATAAATGAATAAAGAATTTTGTTGTCCAAACAAAAATTTGCTACACTGGTCCGAAGTTTGATTAAAACGGGATCAATCAAGTATCTGGTAAATTGCAGCTAAAACACTTAATTGCTGCTTTCTCACTAACACTTCCTACTTGACACAAGTAAAAAACATGATAATGCCAACTAAATCGTATATATCAAATATTTTAGTTCCGATTAGGAAATTAATTTTTTCAATGTAGAGTAAAACAAATATATTCTCTTTTGCTTCAATTTGTAACACTGGTTACAGTTTACAAGTTCCTCAAAAACGAACAGACCTCAGAGCCGTATTTCTGATGCTTCGAACACTAAGCACACTCTTTTTACTTCAAATCGCGTTTTTCTTATACAAGCGTCCCGCGTAAGGTTGTTTATCTTGAGAATCAGAAAGGCGTAGACACGCATCAAATATACGCGTTGAGGATACGGAGATGTTATTATGTCGATCGCATGGAAAATTTCATGCGAAATTGTCGGCATTCATGCGGGGCTATCGCGCAGGAGAGTGATTCGCATCACCAGGCAGAGACTGAGCTCTGCTTTACAAGGGAATAATCGTCTCATTAGTATTGTAATTGTAATCGTAATGAAAATTATATGTGCATTAAATGTACGCACAGTCAGCTTGTAATTAGTGCACTTTACTAGTTATAATTGTGAGTGATTCGGTGCGTTCTATGGCGCGATTGTTATTTGTTGGCAGCGGAAATGATGGCTTCGCCATTTGTCGACAGCACGAACAATCGTATCAGACTGTGTCGAATGTGTTTGCGTGAACAGTTGTTTCCAACTAGACTGAATTGCATCGTTATTATTAATGGATAATACTGCGTATCGCGCTATTTATCGGTAAATTATTTACTTATTTCGCGACGTCCAAATGGTACGTGACATTTGATCTCTATTATCAGTTCTAATTAAACGTTTCATTGTATTTACTGCATACACGCACTCACATGCGATGCAATTAAAACGAATTAGTCACGTGGTCGCGAAGATAACACGCAGAATAGTGTAAATTACCGGCACGACGCGACGGTGATGATTTTCACGTGGCGAGGGCCAGAGAAGAGAGGAGAAAGGGGGGGGGGGATAATAAAGACTTATAATAAATTTAATTTCGCAACAATTGAGTTATTTACTCATTGATAATAATTACGTTGCGTGTTCGAGGCTCGCAGTTACGGTGTAAAATATTTCACGCGTGATGTGAAGCACTTAAAACTTTGGTTGTTTGTTGAAATCGCAATCTTTTGAACTGTGTTCCAAGCGATTGCGAGAATAACATAAAGATTTTATATTCTTAACATTTATACTTGTCCTAAGCTTTGAATTAATGTATCACTTCTTGGAATATTTAAAATTTTATACGATTCCATGGAAAAGAAGTAAAATTTAGTCGCATTCTTTCACGCCGGATTGTCATCACTGTTTTAGATTAAACAAATTCTCATCGACAGCGCGAAGTTTGGAATACTTAACAGACGGACATTGCGTCGATATTCAGTAAGCAGTGATTAAAATTCCGGAGCTAGTCGAAGCGGGATCCCGATTGGTGATCTGAAAGCGATATCGGCAAACACACGAGGATTTTCCACGGGTTAACGAAATTATTTTCAGCCAATCACGGCAGCCCTATATTGCCGATTAATACGGGCAGGACGGGCCGGGTAAATTGCGTTATTACGTTCGATAAAATCACCGTGGTAGCGCGTTGCGAAGGCTATTCTTGCGGCGAGTGGAGCCAAGCCGATCGGCGATCGATGTCGTAACAACGAACAGAGCAAACAGTTCCCACCGTCGGGCCGGGCAGGTATTAAATTTGAGGTATGCACTCAAAATTAACCGCTGATGGTTACGTGTGAATAATACCGTAACTGGAGCGAGCATGAAAAGAGAGAAATAGAGTCAGGGAGAGATAGAGCGGGCGTGCGGATTCATTAGAAAATTTAAGTTCGCACGATAAATATTTAGCCGGGGCGCGAGTTTTATCGAGGCCGATCGAGAAGTGCCCTTTTTTTCTTGCTCGATTGCAATGCAAATCGCGGGCACCCACAAATTTATCGAGGTCCATGTTTATTTTAATTTAGAGGCGTACGTTCGTTCGTCCGCATATATTTCGGTATAAATGCCGTCGGTACATCAAGATTCTATCGTCGCAAGTGGATTACATAATGCACCCTTGACCTATTCGAAACACAATTGTAGCGGCCGAAAACTCTAGCGAACTTTTTTATCGAGTTAACACGCGAATCGACGTAGAATTGTATTTGCTTACCGACGGTGCACGTCTGGTTAACCAAATTTCTAATGAAATAAGAAAATACCGGCTTGAGTTACTAGAATTCTACTCAGTCAACAAGATTTCTCGTTAAGCAGAACTTGCAACTGTTCAATTTGAATTCAAAAATCTTAAAAATCTTATTTGGTTATCCCAGTCGAAATTTTGATCTTACTTTTAGTCTCACTATTCCATTCAGCATCCATTTTGACGCTAAAGAAAAGGGAAATTTCGAAAAAGGAAATTTCGAACATCATCAGTCAAAGTAGGAGTAAATTGTATCGTTAGAATTAAACCTACTTTGCTAATTTAGTTCCTATTACGTTGTAGAATTCAAAGTTCAATATAGAGTCAAAATTTCGACTCGGGTAACCGCAAAATCTTGTTAATACAGAATTCTGGTAACTTCAATCGGAATTTTGCAGGCTCGTTTATATTTTTTCCACTAGACATTTGGTCAAGGTATTGTATTTTGATAAATATTGAAATATACATTGTATTTTGATAAATATTAACATAACTACAAGTCAACTTTAAATTAACCAAGAAAACATTGTAATAATTTCCGAGTTTGAGGCTTATTAAAAGTCCCGGAAGTCTCTCGATTGAGGTTTATTAAAAGTCTCGAAAAAAGTTCACAACAATATCGCTGCCACATCTTTAGCATCATAATTAACATAGTTTCGTAAATTTAATGTTGCTGTAATATTTCTTTTTTCATATTTTTATGGGAGAGAAGGGTTCCTTAGGAGAGATCCGAAAATGAAGATCAAGAGAAGCAATCAGGTATTTGGCCGGACCGCCGCTTGCACCCCGAAACACTCAGCTCGCGGTCGATCCACGCGAAGCGCGTGGCTGCTTAATCTAAACCGTGTTTGCGCGCGTAACATCGCAACGGCGATGTTTACGTCGTGTATACGCCCGATGTAAGCAAAAGCTCGCTCTCGTACAATTGGTTAGCGGCCGCGGGACTTCGTATATTTGTCGTTTGCCGGTAATGGACGACGAGCGCGTTCGTCGACGGCGATTTACTTCAATGCGAACAATGTGGGTTAACCGCCGAGGACCCGTGAACACGCGCACTCTCGACCCTCTATCCTTAGACACCTTACTTTCGAGTGGACGACGAGGGCCGGTGACGTAGCGGACCGCGAATGAAATATCGCGGCGGCCCCGAAGAGAAACGAGTCGAAAGAACACTCGAGAATTAGAGAGGAAGGGGGAGAGAAAGAAAGAGAGAGAGAGGGAGAGATCAGGTTGGCCGACGACTGACCAGCCTAGCAGGAAGGTCGTATTCGTTTTCTCCGGGTGATATACGTTCTCTCATATCGGTCGCGTATAATAATGACGTCGTGCGGTTCAAGACGCGCAACCCTGCGAACGACCCCGCATTCTGCCCTTATCGGCTGACCGATAAGCCCCAGGGGATTAGGTCTTGGCGAGCCGAGTTGAACGCAACCACGCAAACGCGATGCTCCTTTGCTGATAAAAATTCGCCGTCGCGTCTCGCGCTAATCTCGCGGCGACTCCATCCGACGTGTGACTGCAGTTTTATGCGGCTCGGATATTTCCGCCTCAGCGACGTAAACGGTATTACAACTACGCTTGGCGCACGGTGGAATTTGAATTCGGCGTCCGGTTGCCAAGACACTTATTAAATTTTCGCCGGGGTGAAAGATCAGGATTCTGAATTCAAGGGTTTCAAGTCGAGAGAAGATACTCGCGCTTCGTTGAATCTCGACAATGTCGGCCGAGAATACCGAAAATTATCGGCTGTCAGGCGTGTATTAGTCCGTTTAATCTAGAAGGAAAAAGCAGCGTTTCATCTAGATGGAACGCGCTCACGCCCTTTGTCCATCTTATTTTTCGATCGACAGGAATTTTATCGGTGCAGGGAGAAAATGTCGCGTGACAAACGAGCGTCGCCGGCCGCGAATTGATCTGGAGGTGGAATTAATCACTGGAACTGTCATGCTTACACCCGCGGAAATACGGGAGGTCGGGCGCGGCAGTAGGTGGAATTGGAGCAGGATTTCAATTTGAATAGTTCAGTCCGCTTTTTGCCTGCCTTTTTTGTTGCGCCTGCTGCAGGTGCAACGAATATATGTCGCGCGGCCGATCATCGGTGATTGAAATACGCCTTCGTCGGGAAAGCGCACACACCAAGCGGAATTATATGGCAGTCTCGGGCGACTTCTCGCCGAATTACGGCCGACGATCATTTCAACCCAAATCATTTTTTTCTCTCACACCAAATTCTACCGCGGAATTTTCCCTTCGGGACACCTATTTTTCAGAATTTTAATCGTTATATCACGCTCCTTGACGATATTTCTATACTATGAGAGAAGAAATAAAATAAAAATCTAAAAAAAATAAAAAATATTTATTTGAGGAGGAGGGGTGGTGCTAATATTTGCTTGTATCAATATAAAAGTAATTTTCAAATAGAAAATATACATTCTTTTTTTCGCGAAAACGGCAATTGTTTATTCTGTTTAAATAACATAATTCAGATTTAACTACGCTCAGGAAAAATTACTCCACAATTTATTTGTGGGACAAAAATTTATATTTCACAGAAGTGTAAAATCCATTTCTGCGAGTAAATTTTGTATCTCATATTAAGTAAATTTCCAAGAACATTTTTCTCAGGGTATTTCAAGAGTGTGTGCGTTGTTTTTAATTGTCGATCGGCAAATATAGTACAGTCAACGTCAATTTCAAAATCAAGCGTTGCTCGGATTTCAATCGTTTCAAGACGAGATGACAAGCGACACATTGGCTACGTTTCGTAACACGCATATGCACACGTATTTTTTACAATACACATAACATGAACTATAGATTAATACGCGCGTATGCGTCCTACGGAACATAACCATTTTCTCGCAATTCGCATAGTTCATCGCATATTCATACACAGAACGTGGATGCTCATTTGTCTATAGCCTTTTATCCTCGACAAAAATACTCGATGAAAGGTCGTGTGCTTGTCTAATTCGTTGCATAAGACTATTATTATCCGATTAATATCGCGTTGTACGGTTGCGCCAGCGCGTCTTGTTTCACGTGGTCTTTGGCGAGCGAGCGACGTGCGGATATCTGTATAGAGTCACGCTTTATTATCAGGACTCCGCGGGAACGCGGCCCTCGCAACGCAAATATACCGCGTGGCGGTTTATTCAATTCTGCCGTCACGGCGATCAAAAAGTCGGCGCGTAGCACGTACGTGAAATACAATTTCATGACGTGGAAAGGCGCGCGCAGTGGAACGCTGCGCCGCAGTGATTTGAATAGCGCGGTTGTATAGGATTTTTTCATCTTTCTTCGTGTCGCTTTTTTGTTTTCTTTTTCAAAACAGTTCGTCACGTCAATATCGAATGCACAAGCGCGCGCGCGCGTTCGTAAGCGGAATATATCTTCGTCAAAGTCGCGGCGAAAAAACGAGTTCAAAGAGTGACTCGATGTCGGGACTTCTGGTATCCCCGTTGCTTTTATCACCGGGGGCGGCGGAGGCGGAGGCGGCGGCGGCGGCGGAGGCAGCGGCGCAGATACCGGATTAACACATTATCGAGATCGAATTACGAGACATCGGTGGTTGTGACGAATATGCGGAAATGCACTACGAGGCGTTTATTAGGGAAAACATTTCCCGCCTCGTGAACTCGCGTCTTGCGCGAGTCGGCGATCGATTTTAATTACACGGGATTATCAGCGACGCTCGCTAATAAAGAGATACAGTCAAGCGTGCGATCTATCTGTTAGATGCGGCAAGGCTGACTTCTGCTACCCAGATTACGAATTAGACACGTACGTAACGCTCGACGTGTTAATGAGTTACTCGTCGGAGAATTGCGTCAATATTTAATGAGCAGTCGTGTCTGATTTAACGCGCGGACTCAGTCCTCGTCGTCGTTACGCTCTCCGATCCGAATCTGCGCACGTTTGAATTATCTCCCGTTATTTTTCAGTCTTCGTTTGTAACGCGAGTGAAATTTTCACGAGAACTCGAGAAGTGTGATCCGCGGAAGGAATCCGAATTTCCAAATAGTCGCGCGAGCGGACGATGCTGCCGCAGGTAATGCGTACCTGCAGTACTCGGGGAAGTACTCGGTGCGTGTGCCGCACCGTAGCACTGGTCATTAATTTCCGAGTACTCTCTCTCGGAGGTTCTTCGACAGAATTTTTCTCCCTTTGCATGACGAATAATTTCGAGCCGTCGAAACCGGCGTTTCATACGAATGGAAAACGAATGGAAAGCATTTCGCACGAAAGATCGAGCCCGCGCAAAAATGGTCCCCTTTTTTTCAGTCAAATTAAAAAAAAAATAAAGTGCTCGCAAATTGAGGGTTGGTCAGCGCTGTTGGCGCGCCGTGAATTTATCAAATCGTTGGCTCGTAAAAGCGGGGCACAGATTTCCTCACAGTCGGTACACTCGATACCTGGGGACCTCTCGTTATTCAATGAGGGCCGCGAGAGCGTTTAAGGGAAAAACGACGGATATCACCCCTCATCAGGCGGATAGATTTCATCCTTACCAAGAGAATATGTATATCCTATCCTCAATATTCTCCATACGGCGTATGTGAAATAATATTCCGACGGTGTCGTTGACCGCCTCCGCGCCACACCCTCTCCCTCCCTCTTTCTCTCTCTCTCTCTGTTTCCTTTTATTTCCCTATGCTTTTGCGATCCTCCGCGGTCCGACTTTGCACGCCGATCTTCATTTACGTACAAAGCGACATCGTGTGAAAAATTCAACACAGATATCGTCACGTGCGCCAATCGCTAATCAGTGATTAATGGACCGAATCCATTGAATCGAGGCCGACAGACGGAAAATCGGCCGGCGAAGTGAGATTTGCGAGCGAAGAAAGAGATAGATAGATAGAGGAAGGGCGGGAGGAAGAGAAAGGTGGTGTAGGTGGGAGGAAGGAGAAAAGTGATTTTATTCCTGTGAGTGCGAAAAGCCGTCCGTGACGAAAACTCGAGGACCATGACGGAGGGCGAGCCCAACGTGAGTGTAAGTCGCAAACGTATCCTACCTGCTTCCTTCGGGTTATTTCTGGGACGGCGGGTCCGGTTCGTATCGCGAAATGGCGCTTGAAATATTGATATTATGACGATGGACCGTAGAGATATTTTTCGTGAGACGCGCACTGCCATGTGGAATGATAATTGAGAAATTATAGCGTCCTCTAGGATAACATTAAGCTGTTCGGATCTTTTTTGGGAGTTGAAGTACGATCCGGAAGGAATCCGCGCTTGTTACTCGTAATTTTGGCAAATTTCTGCAACTATACATGCTCTAAACGCGAAAAGAAATGTATCGTGGGACACTCTCGTCGTCACTAAATGAGAATTCCAATTATATTCCGTGCGTTTACAGAGAGATAGACAGAACATTGGGGGGATTACGAATTAAAAACTATTACTTGGACTGGGAATTGAAAACTAAATACCATTATATTTTGACTTGTGTTTTGATAGTATCGAAATTGTTTTTCACGTACAAAGTATCGTTGTTTTACTGCGAGAAGAGTGTGTTTACTGCGTATGAAATTCGTTCGGCGAAAATAAAAGCTAGCAAACAATATTGGGAGAAATAACAATTTGGAAATAATGACTTTCTGAAACTGAAACTGAAACAATTTGAGCACAACTTCAAAAGCGTTTCTGACGGGACCTATTTTGAACATTTTTACATTTTAATCAAATTGCACAGCCGCTATATGTTACATTGGTCTTCTGAAATTTATATTTCTACGTCACTCTCTCTTTGCGAAAATTGCGCTGTCTGTTGCGTAATATATAGAGTGTCAATAAAACTCGATATTTTATAGCAGAATTACAATATAAATCCGCAAAGAGAGGTTCTTTCCAGTAAACATAAAATATTATCGATGTTACAATGTTATACAACAGCTCAATTGTTATATAATAAAGTAACAGTTACGTAATATACCATATGATTGAGCTTATATTGTAATATGGATTTACTTGTTTCTTGTCTGCATAGAAAATTTCTTTGAAGTTAATTGAAATCCAGTCTGATTTCCCATAATAATTGTGGCTTCTCGTTAGAAATATAAGCTTCGCGTTCAAATACGGGATTCTAAGTGGAGAAATCCAAAGTTCTCCCAAAATATTTTCTTTGGTCTTTATTTCGTAAAATGTTTAAAGTAATTTAAAAATATATTTTATTCTGTTAAATTATACTAATTTTTAAATTTATTAAATTGTAATTTAATTAAATTATTAATTAAATACAATTATTAATTAAATATAATAAAATTTATATAAAAAATAAAAAATAGGATTTTCTATCTGATATAAAAGTATATCGACATTTCCAAATGAGAAAAAACACCATTCCCAAACAAATTCCAATAATATGGCCGTAGTTATACAAAAATAATCCAATCCATATAATGTATACGTTTCGAGAAACATAAAAATTTGTTACATGATTGAAAACTTATAGATAGTACTAGGATTCTCGATAATTGTTCAAGAAATCAAACATGATTAATTTTCTTCTCTTTAAAAATATTTATTGACAAGCTTAACTCTTAAAAAATAGATAAAAATAGGTAAAAGATAAAAAAGGTAAATTAATAAAAAGGACGCAAAGATGGATACAACTAATGGAAAAAGAATAAAAGCCGGTTTTTAATTAATTTTAAGCGCCCATAAGGCTGGAATCTTTCTTGTTTTATGCAGAAAATGTCGGGACTACTCATCGGTGACAAAAACTCAAAAATCATGATTTCGTGGGTCGAATCATTCTTGCATAACTATGATCGTTTCTATTTCGATTCCAGCCAGAGAATTCACGCTTGGGACGAGATTGAGATTCCCAATTGATATTGTAGTGGAATAACCAATTTCGGGACAAATTTCGGGATTCTAATCTATACCGCATCTGGGAAAATCTTGGCAAATTTCTATGCGGATGTCCCGATGCAATTTTGGCCAATGCCGGCAGCTTACACGGAAGAATCTAGTGCAATCGTCTTACGACGACGTGAACGTTTCATTACGGCCTCGATCGTTTGTAACCCGGAGAAATATCGCTACCGCCGTTTCACCGGCCGCGAAAAATCTACTGAGGGTTGATAAAGAGGAAATGCGCGAGAGAGCGAGAAAAACTGTAGTGGATCAGGGGCATAATTACGAGGTACATTAGTTCGTTTGATAAGTTCGCTGCAACACTCGGCGTCGCAAGCTCGTGCGATCGTCCGTTACGATGCAAGTGGCGTGGAGGCGAGCTCAGCTGCTTTACACCGCAAGTTCTTCCTTTTGTCATTAAAAATGTCATTATCAATGCTCTCAGCCAGTCGCTCCCTATCTCTTTGTTTAGATCCCCCACCCTTCGGCGCGTTAACGAGCTCGTTAACGAGTGGTCTTATTTAACAGCACCGTTTTCGTTTCCCACGATGCGCCTCGTGATTACTCACGCCGTTCCGCTATTATCGGGTGAACAAAAAACGCTTGTAATACCTGCTGGGCTTGTGTATGCACACACGCCCCCCTTTTGTCCGCGAACTGTCGGCAGTTTCTGCGTTACGTTCGATGCCTGTCGATCTATCAAGTCGCGTTAAACGCACACGTGCGAAAAATACCCCGATGTATCTGCCTTGTTTACAAAAAGGTGTATTTGTCGATATTTGCGGGCGCAAATATTCAAGCGCAAATATTCAAGTTGCAAACGAATTCAATTAACTGCCGAATCAAACTAATACGCCGTGAAAGTAACGTTGCAGCCGTGCAACACCGCGAAACTTTTCCACGACCCATTATTTTTTCCCTTTTCTCGGTTTCCCTCGGCTCGTTCTCTTTTTTTTCCCTCGCCTCCTGCTCCCCCTTGCTTTGCTGTCGGTATTTTTACGAGCATTTTCATTCGCGGTGTACGCGCGCGCGTACGCACCGGAAAAGCGAATTAATCTCCCACGTCTTCTCCGTGGCACTTTTTACGGCAACGCGAGCAAGGTAAATCTTGTCGGCGGGAAATATCTCGGGCGGAATCTCCATTATGCGAGAAGCCGCGGAGAAACGCCGCGGGGCGATCAATTCCTGCGAGTCGAATCGCGCGCGCTCGCGGGCCTTTCCCCTTTTCTCTTCCCCGCTACCGTTCCTTCCCTCTTCTCTTCCTTGCCATGAATCGAATTCAACCTGCGGCTCGGCAATGTGTTAACCACTTATATGTGCATATTAGAATACGTTCGGGGTAAGGCGCACCGCCGTGGCGCTATTAAGGCATCGTCGTAACCGAATTCCGTGTATCGACTCGCCTTCCACCGGAACTCGGAGCATCCGAGCAATTCGCACATGAGAACTATCGCGCTACCCACGCCGGCAATAGCGTCTGTTTCACCGCCATATATTTCGGCTATAATCTATAAGCAATATAGATACAGGAATTATAGATTGGGGAACGCGCGCGCGCAAGTTACGCGGCTACACACAAGTATCCGAAACGATTGCGTCCAAGGTCTCGGCAGTCGCTTCTCGATGACCTCATGGGCTTCATGCGTTTCTTTTTATTCCTCAACAGTTCTCCGAATCGTTGGCAATTGTGGCCACCGCGATATCCAAATGAAACGATTCGATGGTGGCCTCATGTTTTTTCCATGCGCGATATACCGATGAACGCAATGACTTTTAACGGATAATATCGTGGTACTCTCAAAATTTTTTGGAACGAAATGTCACTTGGAAAATAGAGCTATCGAGTCATCACTCGAATTCGAGTGATTTTTGTACTCATACAGAGTGAATCTGATGCACTCCATCGTCATAGGAATATTCATTCTAATCGACTAAGACATTAGCTCGTACGAAATCAGAATTTAGAATCTAAGGCTCGTATTAATAGTCGTTACTTAAAACTTGTCTCACATGAAATATTCAGAACTGAATTTAGAATTTAGATTTAGATTTGAGTTTTTCATTTAAATCATTTATAACATATGCGACTTTACATTTGTAACCATAGTTTAGTTGAAAAACTAAATCTACTCTAAGACTCATATTAATAATCGTTACTTGAGAATTCTCTGAAATAAAATACTTAGATTTGAGTATCAAGTCATGCTCGATTATAGATATAATATCACATATATAATTTAACTGAAGAACTTGTGTGAAAATCTGAGTATCCCACGCGAAACAAATTTCAAGTAATGACTATTAATATGAGTTTAAGAATCCACTTATATAGCTCAGAACTCAGAATTCACTCTAAGCTTGAATGAAACATTCACTCCTGCGATTTCGAGTGGCGGTACTTTTCACTATTGCTTCAAATGAAAATACTGTCGCACCTTTCGCTCTTGTTTCGAGTGAGATTTCACCCCGAGAAATTCAGAGTAAGGAAGAATTACTTGACCACACGTGCGTCCCGGCGTTATTCAATCGCGTTTGAATAAGTCGCTCGGCCGCGTACCAACGTGGCAACGGCAACATTCGCCGTATATCACGATTAAAGTTCAAGCAATGCCATTTACTATGGAATAAGTCTCCGACGTCGCGGTCATAAAGATATATCTTGGCGCGAAAGAGGGTCGACAGTTTTAGGTGACTGCGAATAAAGATGTCGATGGTATCGGTTTATTCTAATCTAGCAAAGTGCTACGGTCGCCGAGGAAAGGCCAGAAGCCGGTCCAAAGTTCCGTCGCGGGGAATAAACGGTTCGGAATTACGCTTGCTATTGATAAACTGCACAACAGCGCCGAGACCTAATCGTACGTATACTGTAATACCGCGATTAATTAAGATTAAGTTCGGGATACAATCGCGCATCGCGATGCCGTAATGGCAGTTGGCGCGGCCGAGCTTCGCTTCCAGCTCAGAATGTGCCCGCGAATCATCGCTCGCATTCTGAACAATTGTAACGTTCGATCAAGTAATACAACGTCTGCCTGACTCTCCTCTTTCTCTGTTTCATAAATAAGAGCGTCGCATCAACATACAACACGAAATGTTTCGAAACTTAAAAGAGAACATCTTCAGCGATACAAAACTGAACTTTTTCCAATTGCAGTGTGTATTTATAATTGGTGTATTTATAATCGTCGTGACGAATATCGGCAATTTCTAGACTCGATATGTTTTAAGAATGAAAAAATAGTATTGAATGATTCAAAACTGAACTTTTTTCAACAGAAACACCGATGCCTTTATAAATGTTGTAATTTTAGACCAGACATCAACTATGAAATATAAAAAATAAAATTCTCAGCGACCTAAAATCGATTTGACCTCAACGGGAATAAAGTCGGTGCATCTGTAATCGCCGAGCAACGAGTGTCATTAATTTTGACAGATGTTATTAATGCAGCCGTGTCAGCTGCGTCAACACAAGCGTTATCTTAATAATTTCTTTTGCTAATTCTTGTGCGATATGCTTTTATGATACTTTTACGATACTTGTCAGTAGTTCTCAGAAGTTATCCGTTCGACTCGAATTACTCACGAGCGGTGCATTAATATTAATAACGCGCTTCATCCCCGTAGAAATGAGAAATGAGTCGAGTGCACCGAGCTTATCTTATCGAATTGCTCCTGCTAAATTGCAATAAGACGCGGTGCAAATTGCTGAGGACATGTGGCAACGTCTTAACACCGATGTCATTTTCATTAAAATTTCATTTTCTTTCTCCTCTCTCCGTCCCTCCCTCCGTATTCTGCTTCGATTAAAACGATAAGCGAATTTATGAACGCGAATGCGATGTGAAATTATAAACGTAGGACATTTTAAATGGTTTAAGTTTTTGTATTGTATTTGTATTGTATTTATTTAAAGAAGCAGTTGTGAAAGATTGATCTTGCTGAAAGGGGCTTAGAGAGGAAGGTGAAGGAAATCCTGATACTGACAAGATCACTGTGTGTTAGCAGCGCAGGATCAAGTTAGACGTCCAGTTTCTAGTATTACGTTGACCTCGCGTGTGTTAGGGCACACAGTTTCGCAACGATCGATGTCTTACGTTTGCTTACACGTGGGGGCCGAGGGTAACGAATCACCGTCCGCTTTCGCACCAGCATTACAATTAACGCCGTTACATACGTCGCTCCCTAATGACATTTCGTTGCCAAATTGGCTTGTAGGGCGAAGTTATACTGTCGTATTTATCTTCCGTTACGTGTGCACAGCAAACTCGTGTGTACCGTGATGCCGGTTGGAAATGAGTGGAACCAATTGCGCAGCGAGATCCGCGTAATCGCTCCGGTAATCGTTACGGTGGCGTCGCGCGTTTTAACCGCACTAATTTCAGCGTATAAATGCCCGACGAGAAGTGCTGAGCGCGAGGATTATTTTATCGCGGGGGTTGGTCGAAATTTACGTACGTGCCGAATAATTTGCGCTTCGCAAAGCGTGATGAGAGCTATGTAAACTATGTAAAAGGTAGCGCAGCTACCAAATTAATCGCAAGAGTAGCCGCGGATAGTATGTTTAAACGTAATAAAAAGAGCAGATGAAAGAATCCAGAGATTCTCAAAATGTCATCAAATCGTACAGCTTAAAGTGAAACCAATGCGACTATTCATGCACTACTAACGCTCTACACACACACAGAAAAATACATACTGCTCTCAAATACTTCATAAGTTAATATATCCGCAAATTTCTGTCACAAGTTTATAATATAAGGACCAAGTTTTTAAGTTTTTTTTAAGTTTTACTAAGTTTATAATTTCAATCGAGAATGTTAAAGAACACGTTTGGTTTTTGCTTGCTGCATAAAATCGCACAACTTTTTCTCTTCAATGAAGTTTTATAATATTCTTCTCAAAGAGGAAAAATTTTTCTTTTCAGTACGTCATAATGAGCTTTTCTCAAATTTGTGATGAGTATATTTTAGACCATTATCAAGAAAAAATATTCTTTATTGAAGGTAACCATTAAAGGAAAGTAAACCGAGAAATCGCTTTTCTTGGCAGTAAAATGCTATTTTTCCGTGTGTACTGAGAGTGCGGTCCGTTTGACACTGCGTTTTATTTTTAGCCTCAATGCGTTTTTTATACACGAGACTAATGACCTCATTATGCAACTGAAGCGTCAAACGAACTCTACTCTGAAGTGAGAGCTGAAATCGAACTGTCGCCATTTGACGTTGAAAGGACTCACCGACGTCTGGCCAAGTCCATCGACGAAACTCCGCAGACGTCCACCGGTGCAAGCTCGCCTCTGTATCCTGGACTGCGTTGCCTTGAGTACGCAACTTCATAGTGGCTAGCGTCCAGCCTCCTTCCTGCGGTTATTCCATGTCGATCGCATTTCACTTCACTTCACATACTCGCGGCGACGCGATTAACGTTCAGATTTTAACGACGTTTAACGAGCGTCTTGACGTGGGCGGGAAGTGAAACGATAAATTCCGGCATTTTCAGAGACACGCTCGCGAATCACGTGTAATAGCTTCCTTAATGAAAACCGCGCAGCGTTCTTGGTGCGAGATACTTGCGCGAAGACAGCTCCTTGCGATACTTGTGCGAAGATTATTCTATATTCTCCGCAACATGAGGTTTTATTTTCGTAATATTTGGACGAATTGTCGATTCAGCGAGAGACACGTTTATTCCTTCAAGAGAAGTAATTGTGAGGCGGACGAATGAATATAAAAAAAAATAAAAAGTTACGAATCGCAACGATCGGCAAATCTATCGACGTACACGGGAGCGAAATGCAGTCAATCGGCTATCGTAAAATTCATACGTCACTTTTACGAGCATAGTGCCGGTGTGCGACGTGAATATATATGTATAAAAATTGAAAATAAAAAATCGCCGTAATCGAGAAATGAACGCGCCGGCGAGCGCGCGCGTAACAATCGTTAGACGCGTGAGATTGTCACGTCGAGTCGTGTTGCGACACTTTGGCGAATTTAACCGAACGGAATTGTTAAGTTAACGAAATAGCCGTGGCACGTAATTGCGACGCGAATGCACGTGCCGGAAATGTAAAGAACTAAAGGAACGTAGTGGATCGTGGAATTTATCAACGCGAATGAAATTAATGCGAGCTTTTCGCGGCTGGCGGCGCAATGCTGGATGCGCCATCGGGATATATCTCGCGAAGTTTCAGCTTCGAATTGTATTTGACGGTATTCAGACGGTCGTTCCGAGAATTCAGTCGTTGGACGAAGTAGTGATATAAATCGGTAATAATAAATTGTGCATTCTCTATGAAGGATACTACTTTATCAGCTAGAAATTATATAGTTTTCATATAATTACTTATTTTTTGGAATTCTAATTTCGAAACAGAGTACTTGAAATAGCTATATAGAAGTAACTTTTAATACATTGCAATGATAACTTATATAATCTCTTAATCACATTTCAATCATACCTTTGAAAATATCTTCAATGATTATATTTAATGATTGAATGCATTGAGTATTGCTGCAAGGTTTTTTGCTTCTTGAAACATGACTTATATCGCTACTTCGTTCAACAGTCGTGTGTACATCGAGAGAAAAAATATCTAAAGGATAGTAAATAAAATTTTTCGATAATATTTTAATATTTACTTATACTATATACGTGTAAAATATTTTTTAAATAAGGAAACATTCTGAGAGCCTTAAGAAAATCTTAGCTTTTCATGAAAGCAATTGTTTATTCTATTTAAACGGAAGAGAATTTATTTTTAAGTAAATACGTTATTAATATTCATCAAATAAACATTTTCTGTTTTAGATATTTTTTTCAGGATACATGCGTACATATATTCGACATATACACATATGAAAAACTACGGATGAAGCATGTCACATTGATTCTTTAACCCATCACCTTAATTGTTTGCATTTGTGACTCACCGAAACCTGCAGCTCAGGATCGGCAACGCTACGTCTTTATCTTTAACAACAAAAGAACAATATTGCGAATTAGACTTAATGATTTGATGTAACGAGCAAGATTAGATACGAGTCAGTTCTTTAATGAAGTAATTAAAGTCGTTTAGACAACTATATTCCACCCTACGACCGCAAAAGGTTGACTAGGTAGCTAAGAGGAATTGGTAAACTTACTTTCAGACCGACCCTGCTCGGCCCGAACCGGATCCTTCGGTGCGGCATCGCTATCAACTGAAATTGCTACCACGGCTCCCAGCTTCTCCGGATTTGAAATCAGAAACGATTTCTTGATTAGCAACAGCGGTAGAGCTATACTGCGATCTCTTGACAGAACATGAAGCTACGACCGTGTGTTATTTCCTAAATTTTCGAGAATGAAATAATGGTAGTTATAAGTTTTACATTGTCGCGTTTGCTTACGACCATCCCGGCACAATAATTGCGATTATTATTTTAGAACATCGTAGAATACTTTTAAGGCTCGTCTACAATTTCTGCAAGAATATGGCTATAAGGTTGTGAGACGCGAAATGAATTATTTTCATTCGCTGACAGCTCACGTTACAGCCTTACAGCCATATTCTTATAGCTATTGTAGACGAGCCTTTACATTCGCTATGATTAATTTGATAACTCTCGAAATTACGAGTAATAACACGCGTTGTGCTTGCTATCGTGTCTAGGACCGTTGTGTTTGTCAAATTCGTCGCGTACTAGTGTATATACTGTGGGAAAGGTCGCTCGACCTTCGTAAGTACGAGCAAACTTTGGTGCGTCGACCGCTTCAAAACATCGCCGCGTGACTTATTCACGTGCTCGACGTACGTTACATTATAATAGACGTGCTCAACACGCGTTATATTTTATTATAGAATATTCAATTTTATACTCAGATATAAAATACAATAATTGATATAAATTGATATAAATATCAATTTTATACTTCAGATATAAAATATCTGAAAAACAGAAGTCATTTATTCGATGAAAAATCATTTATATTAATACACACATCTACTGAAATCTATATATAGATACATATACACATAAATATGTATACATTCTTTTATTTCAATAGAATAAACGATTACTTTCACGAAAAGTTAAGGTTTTAAGATAATGTATATTTTCTTACGTGAAAAATATTTTAATAAATTTGTTTTTCTAGCAAAGTCTGCTACGTTCTCAGCAAAATTTACTTTGTTCCTTACTAAAATAAACTTCACCGACAGTCTATTCCTGTAGTTAAAAACTACTAAAAACAATATAAAATTAAAAAAAATTTTTATGAAAACTAATATTCTCTTCATGCATAGAAAGATTTATATAAATAAATATATTAGTAATACTTATCGAATAAATACTCTTTATATTTCTTAGACATTTTTTTCTCAGCATATTCAACGCCTTCTGATGGCAATTGTCACGTCACAGTGATAACTGCTTGTGTATTGCACGATTACCCATTGATGAAGCTAATACACAGAGAGAACGATTTATTGATTCAAATAAATGTTTCTTTGGAATAGTCCAAACGAATTATTTGATTGACACAACAAAAATACTTCTTTGGAATTAAGCCGCAAATAAATATTTTTGCTTCAAACAAAATTTTGTTTGATCAATCGAAAAATTCGTTTGGACTATTCCAAAGAAGCGTTTATTTGATTCCACCAAATCGTTCTCTCGTACTTGAAGTTAAAACGAAGATACGTATTAGTCAATACATAAAATATTGGTAACGGAGATATTGCTACGGAAAGCGCGATTCATTTTCGACGTAAACATTAATGAAGCGTAACATTAATGAAGCGTATCACACATCAAGTCCGCCGTACACCTTCACTCGTTATTCCCCGGACGCTCCTGTCCGAGTCGCAAACTTTCATAGCACGGAATGTTCTTTGGTTCTTTGAAGTACAGCGCGTCTCAAGAAGATAAAAAAAGAGGAAGTTTGATTCGTTAACTTCGCCGTCGTCTAAATGCGCGTCCAAAGTAACGAACGTGTCTAATGCAAACAGTGAAAATTCAGCCGACGAAACGGCGAAAGCGTTCGGCGAGTGGATACGTTGAACAAACTGGATGCTGCCGTACGCGCGCGCCGCTCAAAGGGAGAAACGGACGCGCACAAAGTGATTTTCGGACGCGAAAAGTTTGCCGGTGGAACTTCGTCGCTGGTAAGCTACGAAGTTTCGCTGCTCCGCGGACGTAGTTAACGATGAACCCAGGCGAACTTTGCGCCTCCGCCGCCTCTGCCTGCACTTTCTCCGCACACGAACCACGAGTCCTGAGTCGTCGTCGGAATATTAAGATGCATTCACATCTGTGCGCTCGCGAATCGCATTATGAGCGACGTTCGTGCGGAAAATTATTTTTCTCGATTGGACGACCCAATCGGCCGTCGCTCCTCTTCAATTCTGTTCTTTTCAACTTTGCTTCAGCAAAAGATATCTGAGAGATAAGAAAATATTTATTTAATGGGTACTAATAACATATTTACTTAGATTATTGTAGACTATTTTGCAAATAAGAAAATAAACGTTTCTTCGAAACCTCAGCTTCTCATGAAAGCAATTATTTGTTTTATTCAGATGAAAGAATTTGAGTAAATATGTTATTACCCGTGCAGAAAAAAAAGTTTCCCAAAATTTTCCAAATTCAGCATAATTTTTTATATAATGTTCAAATTACGTCACTATGATACCAATATCTTATTTTTATCCCAAACATGAATTCTATATTAATAATCGAAACATAAATATTAATAAGCGAGAACTCGCGCTTTTTCAATCAGTAATGTTTATATACTTTTATGATATCAAACAGGGAGAATTCTATTTTTATATCTATGTTATTCAATATAATAAAATATAAAAAAATGAAATATTTTTAAAACACTGAGCATATAGCTGAATAATGAAATTATATGAAAAATCACCATGTTTTATTCAATTGATGTAACGTAATATAAAGACCAGAAAAAAATATTGGAAAAATTTGGGTTTCCCTAATTAGAATTGCATTAAAATATCTCTTTTCTCTCATACAGTGAACGCGATTTTTGGAGAATGTAGATTTTTCAAAATAATACACAGGAATAAACCCGATTTCACGTGTGGCGATGCTGAGGTGCTGTCCTTTATTTCCGACAGCTGATATAGCTCTCTTGATTAAAACTTTGATAATCTAGAAGTCGTATAACGCAACGCGCGCGGTACAATGGCGACGTAGATTTGGCATGACAGATATGAAATATTACTTCTTTTAGCATCTATGCATTCACCTTTACTCTCGCGGCGGCGTCTCAAGGAAAGTAGGGCTAAGATCACCAGTTTTCTCACGCAAGGTTAAGAGCCACGCTACAGAAGCGTCGACTGACTCGTCGTTCCTCGCGATACTAACGGTTGTCCCTGTTCCGCGCGGGAATAATAATGCTGTCCTTAATATTTCAGGCTCGTTCGATTTTCGTCCTCTCGTGTAAGCGCCACATGAAAGGCAAATCCCTACCCATTATGAAGACTCTTTTATTAAATAGGATGTGGTTTAACCGTATTATATTTTCAAGTTCTTTAGTTGCCGCGGTACTTAATGCTAAAGATGAAAGAGACGCGGTAGGAGTTGCCGGTTTAAAGAAATTTTTACCGAGGAAAAATTTACTCGAAATTTGCGGAGGTATCTGCGAGCGAGAGAAAGTACCCCCAAGGCACTTTGTACGAAATATCTTAGAGTGCTCATCTCTTTCTCTTGCATTTTACATGATCTCGAACGAACACGTTTATAACAACACGTTTGTCCTTTTTTTCTTTTTTAACAAAAGGACCACGCAACAGAATCATACAATAGAACGTGATCGCGTCGGTACAACAGCTTATAGCAAAAGTTTATAAACGGAAGTGTTTACGACATAATTATGTTGCTCACGCGCGTATACCCGTTTCACTCTCCGTTTTACAGTCTCGGCTTTCACATCACATTCATGCTTAACTTTCAACTCGTTAAATCGGCTGCGCCAAAACACTCTCATTAGCGCGCGGTGTTATTTTCAACTTATCACGTCACCGACATCTCTTATAGTTAACCGAAGCAATTTCGATCGTTCAGCCGCGGCCAATTATCGAGCGGTAAATTCGTTCGTAACGTTTTCACGATACACGCGCTGGCTAATAATTAAAGGGACATAATCTATTAATAGCTCACCTGTTGGTGGTAAATTATTGACCGCATAATAGAAATGCCGCAAACGATACATCCCGCCGCACCGGCCCGGTCAGGGCAGAGCAGGAGCAGCTGGCCCTCATAAATGATCGCGAAACTGCGGCGAAAAAGAGGATATTCTGTTTCATCATTGATCGCCGGTCGCTAAGTGCGTGCTAAATATGCGCTCTTAATCCGTACAATGTATCTTCGTCGTGGTAGACCGTGAATCGCGCGTGACGATTTAAAACCGATATAAATATATAACGCGACTCGTGCTCTAATTGGAGGAAAAATCGCTGCAATTTTATCTCGACGCAAAATTGATATATTCCTAATAGAAGAATTCAAACAGACATACACACACATATACACATCGCGAGCTATTATTCCACACTAATGAGAGACGGGGAAGTAGACTGAACTGATAGACAGGGAGAGCTTCAGGCGAACTCCATTAATACATTATTTAATTAACGTTCGCGAGGGCGGACGTTTCGCGAGCATTTGCGACTACAGACCTTCCTCCGAAGGTAGACCGAGTTCGCGGAGCCGCACTTGTCCGCTTCTTGCGCATGGAAACGAGACACACGCCTTCGCAGTGTCGCATTACGGTTATGATTACCGTAACATCAGGCGGAAACGTTCCCGGCCTTCTTTCTTCCGCTTTTTGCCAAGTTTCTTCGTGGCGTCGGTCGCGCTCTCCTGAAAAGCGCGGCGGTCGACGTGGGCGGAAATTGTACTGTTCCTGGCGCGCTTTATGTTCCTGAAGTTTCACGGGACCTCCGCTCGTGATGCGAGCCTCGAGCGACGACGGTGGAGGCTTTCACCGTGGCGGCTGCTCGTTTATCACGTCACACGTTGATGAGACGGAGCTACGGTAGCGCGCGCGACCTTTACAAAGTTCTAATAAACGAAGCGTGCGCGCGCGCGCGCACTCTTGTTGTGCGACCCGAGGAGTAGTATTCACTGTGTTGCCGGAGGTGTCCCGACTATGAAAACCGATGAAAAGCGGGCTATCTGACGTTACCCGACCGGACGCAAATAACTCCGCTCGGGTTTGGGATACCTCAGAGGCCCTTCCCACTAAAAACGGCCAGAAGGCGATCGTCTCGCCGAGATCCTAATTATCGATTAATGTTCCCCAAACGAGTATGTCTGTTTTCATTTGGGCGTCACATATAGACTTGTTTTCGCGTGAAAACCTCGAATTTGCTGGGTATACAACTAAAAAAATTTACAAACAAAAATTTTACAAAAATTGAGAAAGTAAACGCTTTTTTTCTGTTGGTTTTACACTCGAGTCGAAATTTTGATCCTGTGTTAAATCTTGAATTCTACAACGCGGTAAGAACTAATTTAGCTAAGTGGATTTAATTCTAACGATACAATTTATTCTTACTTTGACTTTAATAATATCCGAAGTTTCCCTTTTTACTTTCTTTAACGTCAAAATAGATTGTATTATAAGCTTTAAAATATCAAAATATGTGTTAAATGTGGAATAGTGAGGCTGAAAATAGACTCAAAATTTCGAATCGGATACGCGTTAAATAGAATCAAAAGAGGTTGATGTAGGTTTCACAGTATCAAAATATTGAATGGAGTACTAAGGCTAAAAATAGAATCAAAATTTCGACTTGGGCACTTGATGTACATGGAAAAGAAAAAGCTTTCCTGAGG